>NC_056725.1:1761681776-1761826776 GCF_019279795.1 Protopterus annectens
CCCATGGTTCAAAGCATCCATCTGCACAACACATTCTTTACTGTAATCTGGAGCGGCTAACCTAGAGGATCCTCCCAAAGCCACTTTAAGCTTTTGGAATGCCTGCTCAGACTAGGGTCCACACTACCTTATCTGGCCTGTTTTTCCTTGTCATGGCTGTGAGAGGAGCAGCTAAGGTGCTATAATTGGGAATGAACTTTCTATAGTACTCCCCAAGAATGCCCTCACCTGCTTTTTGGTAACAGAGATAGGCCACAACTCAATAGCTTGCACTTAGGGAGGTTCTGGGCTGATCTTACCACTCCCACTCGATGTCCCAGATAACAGATCTATGCCATAACCACCTGACACTTATTGGGCTTAATGGTCAACCCTGCTCTTTGCAGTCTGCCCAGGACCTCCCTGACATGCTGAAGGTGCTCTTACCACGAATGGCTGCAGATAGCAATATCATCCACGTAAGCAAGGGCATTATCTCCTGCAAGGATATGATCTACTAGCCAATGGATGGTTGCTGTGGAATTTTTCATCCCAAAGGGCAGCTTCATGAACTTGTATAATCCAAAAGGAGTCACAAAGGCTGACCTCGCTCTAGCGGTGGGACTCAAGGGCACCTGCCAGTTGCTCTTGGTCAGATCAATAGTGGTCAGATCAGATACTTAGCCCCACCCAGCTGCTCTAAGGCCTCATCTGTCCTAGGCATGAGGCAAGCATCTGACTCTGTGTCACTATTTAGTTTTCTGTAGTCTACAAAAACCTGGTGCTGCCATCCTCCTTTGGTACCAGCACCATGGGGGAGGCCCAGGGACTGGGGGATTCCTGGATTACTCCCAGTTCCAAAATTTCCCGCATCTCCTCCCCCCGAGTCTGTTCTGACTCACTCAGGCACCCTGTAAGGGGCCTGTTTGATAGGCCTTTGGGGTCCTGTATCCACATGGTGCTGCACCACATGGGTGCACCCAGGTTTCCCAGTGACCATGCCCCCAAACTCCTGTAACAATGCTCAGATTTCTGGAACTTGGGTAGTGGATAGCCACTGGGACATTGCTATGCCTTCCACTGAAGTGACAGTTCGAGCCTCACTGAGGAGAACAGTCAACAGATCCCCCTCAGACTCCTCCTGCCATCCACTGCAAATACCCAGCACCAGGGCCTACCTATCATGTTAACATGGTACAATTTGTGCCCCTGCCTCCTGCCTAGCAGGTTTATCATACTCAACATCACTGACCTTCCTTACCACTTCAAGGGGTCCATCCCAAGCTACCTGCAGCTTATTGTGTCTGACAGAAATGAGCACCATAACCTGCTGTCCCACAGCATACTCTTGGGCTTGAGCATTCCTGTCATACCTGACCTTTTTCTGCTGCTGGGCTCCTGCCAGGTTCTCCTGAGCCAAGCCCATGTGCTCCCCAAGCCTTGTCCTGAGGTTTCAGACATATACCAAAATAGACTCATTGTAAGATTCACATTGACCCTCCCACTCATCATGAATCAAATCTAAAGACCCTCTCACCCTATGCCCATACTGCAATTCAAATTGTGATAAACCTGCGGATTCCTGGAGTACCTCTCTGTATGCAAACAGTAGATGGGGCAAATATTTGTACTACTCTATTTTAAACAGGACTACAAATGCATGTAGCATAGACTTTAGTGTAGAGTTTAACCTCTCCACAAGTCCATTAGTATGGGGGTGGTAGTGGGTGGTCTTTAGGTGCTTCACCCCACAGTGCTCCCACAGTCAAGCCAGCCGGTGTGACATAAAATTGGCACCTCTGTCTGTCAGCATTTCTCTCTAGAAACCTACCCTGTTGAAAATCTCTAACAAAGCATTTGCTACCTTCTCTGCCTTGATGAAGGACAGAGCCACTGCCTCAGGGTAGCTAGAAGCATAATCTACCACCAGGGTATACTTCTTCCCTGTGGAAGTTGGGGTACTCAGAAGCTCACAATATCCATAGCTAACCTATGAAACAGCTCCTCAATCACATGCAAAGGTATCAAAGGAGCTTTGACCTTGTCTCCCTGCCTTGCCTACTTTTTGGTACTGCTCACAGGTCCTGCAGTACCCTGTTACAACCCTTGTAAACCCAGGCCAATAACAATTCTGTATAATACATCTCTTGGTATGCTTTATGCCCATATAATCTGCAAAAGGAATGTCATGGGCTATGGCTAGATGTGACAGGCGGCAGGCTCTAGGCATTACCAATGGCTGCATTACCTCACCCTCTAGCCCTCCCCTCAGGGGTCTACTCTCTCTACAGTAACCCTTTATTCCAGTATAAAGACTCCCCTTTTCCTTGAGAATCAGGTGCCATCCTAGCTACCTCCCTCAAGCTTCTTAATGTAGTGTCTGAGAACTGAGCCTGTCTCAACTCTACATTTGTGACCCTTCCCAGCTCCCCTTCCACAGAATGTCTGGTATCCCCTGACAGTGGTGCCTCACTGTCAGACTAGGCACTACCACTCACCTCTGCCCTTGCAGTCACTCTGTCTAAGGGAACATCAGTACCAACCAGCAGTTGTGGCTCACGTTCAGGCTCATTACTACAGGGAAGCACCCTCCCTGAAATAGCCGCCTCACCAGCCCTGGCTTCAGGTGTGGGGGTCTGTCTGGGTCTCCCCAAGTGTTCCAGTCCCCAAGCCTGACTGTGGGTAACTGCATGCACACAAGGTACTGCATTTTCAAAATCATTCCCAATCAGGAAATCTGCAGGGATATTCTCAAACACACCTATTTGCTTGCTTCCTTTTCCACACTCCTATTCAAGGTAAACCCTGACCAAAGGCACTTGGAATGGGGTCCCTCTTAAAGCTCTGGCTGGAGTGGACTGCTCCAGCAAGTACTGCTCCTCTTTAACCACTGCAGGCTTCACAATGGTTATGTCAAAGGCTGTGTCTCTCTTAACAGTGGCCTGTTTTCCATCCACTAACACAGGATACAAACTCTGGTGACAGTCTGGTTCACCTGCTGTCTCCAAACAACTTAACACTTGCATACCATTGTTTCCACTTGCTGGCTCCCCCACCTTTTGTTCCCTACTTTGCTTCTGTGGACATCTGTATGCTATATGGCCCCACTGGTTACATTTAAAACATTTAACCCTTGATCCTGGCCTTGTACCTGAACTAATGGCTTTCCCTGTTACTGGTGGACTCTGTTGGGGTGGTTTAGGCTGCCCACCATGGGTTCCCTTATATCCATGTGCAGCAGTGGGTATCCCCTTCTTGTGCAGTGATGCCCTGCTTGCTAAGTAGAGATCCCCTTTTTCCCCCAGCTCATCTGCTCCCGGTCTGCCAACCAGATTCTGTCTGCAGGCAATGTGCTAAGGGCGTGCTCCCTCACCAAAAGGTCCCGGCCACTCACCCACCTATAAAAATAAGTGCTTAACTCAGCAATATAATCACATACACTTTCATCTGCCTTGCATCTATGCTCACAAAACTTTTTTTCTGTAAGCTTCAGGTGTTAACTTAAAACATTCCAATAAACATTGTTTAAACTATGATAAAGTAAAACGATCAGTATGTGACAATTTAGAAACAGCAGTTACAGCTATACCATGAAGTAAGGGGGTCAGGAACTGTACCTAGAGCCCTTGGCCAACATTATACTGTTTACACACTCTTTCAAATATATGAATAAAAACATCAAAATTACCACCCTCTGTAAACTGTGGAAGAAACTCTGACCTTTATTGCTTCAGGGGTTTGGTTATTCCATTCCTCATTATCTCCATGACCCTGATGAGGAGTCACCATCTCCCTCTCATGTTGGAGCGGTTTCTCATTTTCTTTAGCTTCCAAACACTGCAGTCTCTGTGCTGATTCTAACTCCATCTGTTTTGCTTGCCGCAGTCTCTCCACTGATTCTAATTCCAAATGTTTGGCCTCCAGTTCAAGTTTCTAACCCCAGATGGGTTTTTAAGTCCTCTGAGGAAAAGGTAAACTATCAAGTTTCTGAGGGCTGCAAATCCCCAACACCAGACTGGCTATCCTCCTTGGTTGCTGGCCTGGGCTTCAGTTATGACTAAAGCTAAAATCATTTCCTCTTTAGTCAGGTTGTCATGCAATATTCCTTTGGCTTAACACACCTTGGCCACCTGGTTCTTTGTCAGCTTACCATACCTCTGCTGACATCTTTCCCTAACAAAACTAAGCTAATAAAAATAAATAAAACTGTTGTGAAAACGAAACTCTGTATGTTTATCTTGTGGCTGCTGTGAGTACACAAACCTTCACTGACAACTGCCTACAGGCTACAGAAGTTCAACTAATATACACACCACTGCTCACCAAAATGTGACTTCCCTCCTCCGGGCCAGTGATCAAGGAATCTCAATCCTCACCACAGACAATGGTGAGGGGTGTTACCCTTGGAACAAAAGCAGATAAAACAGTATTTCCAGATGCAGCTCTCTGCACTAAGGGCAATTTCACTTAACAGCATACAGGAAACGCACTCATGTCCTGGGGCTGGGTTTCCCTCTCTCTCAACAGGACCAAAAGAAGACCCCACACTGATCACAGCTGTAGCATTGAGTCTTCAGCTGAGTGTTCCAAGCCAATTCCTCCACCACCCTCTCTGTGAAACCAGTGTTCTGTGCCCCCTCCCCACACACACACACCTGGGAAAGGCTGGCACAGCTTTACCAGCTATGCCCCCTTTGCTCAGACTACAAGTTTGATTCAATGCCACCAGCCAGCCACTTTGAGGATCCTACCAGAGTACCCAATCATACTGAGTGAAATTAACACTAATACCAATGGTATTGTTTGAGCAATGCAGCAAGGCTTTCAGGAGTGGCCACAGTGTCACCAAATAAACAGAAGTACTCTCAAACGTTAAAATATTCTCTAAAAGACCAGCCACAATGAAAAGTTTAAATATATTTAATAACAAAAGAACATGAAAATACTAAATATCTACTTACAATAAACATCATAGTTTCAGCCACAAGAAATATTAAAAATAACAGAGATGGACAGATTCACACAGATACAGAAAACAGTACTTAACTAATCTCAGTATATTTTCCTGACTGATCTAAAGAATTACTATTCCCTGGTTCGTTACTAAAGCAAGGCAAGATGATATAGGTGAGTGGTCCTTCTTTGAAAGGTTTCAAAAACAGACTGCTGAGAGATAAGTGACATCTCTCACTAATATCTAAATATCATTTCTGTGCTGGCTATAGAATGACATCACATCTAATCATCTGACTCTGGTTCCCACACTACCCCCTCTATTAGAAAATGAAACAGAATCTAGCATGTGTGTCATCATACACACACACATAGAGCTTTGTTAAGATGTCTGCCAATATCCTGGCAGACAGGTTCAGTGCAAACTTCTCCACCCCCCCCCCAAAAGAGCAAGTATCTATCCCAGCAGAGGGCTGCCTCCCAAACATCTCTGATGCTCAGGTGAAGGCTGCCCTCTCCAAAGCAAAAAACACTGCTTCCATGGGACCAGATGGCATCCCAGGTTGCGTCCTACATGAACTCCAAGAGGAACTAATCCCTCAAATAAAACAGCTATACAATCTCAGCCTCACTACAGGATATGTGCCCACAGAATGGCGTGCAGCAACAGTGGTCCCACTCCACAAAGGTGGAGCCTCTATGGACCCTGGAAACTATCGCCCCATAAGCCTGACTAGCTTAGTCTGCAAGGCTATGGACAGGATCATCATGGAACTCATAAACAAAGACATTGGGGACCTACAGACACTAGATCCTACCCAGTTCGGCTTTGTCAAGGGCAGATCCTGCCTTTTGAACCTGGTTGACTTCTTGAAACAGTCACCAAAGCCATAGATGAAGGAAGGTAGTCCACACAGCCTATCTGGACCTTGCAATGGCATTTGACACAATACCCCACTCGGGCATCACAGATAAGCTATCCAGCTTAAATATAAACCCCTATGTCACAAGATGGGTCGCAAACTGGCTCAAAGACAGAACCCACAGAGTGAGAGTTGCTGGAGCCATGTCAGACTCGAAACCAGTCACAAGTGGCGTCCCACAGGGTTCTGTCCTGGGACCACTTTTGTTCGGTATATACTTTTCCGAGGTACAGGCAAATGTGGGAGGACTATGGCTCACCAAGTTCGCAGACGACTGCAAACTGGGCGCCATAATCAACTCTCCAGCTGACACAAACATCCTTCAAAAAGGTCTCACAGAGACAGATAACTGGTGCCACTGCCATGGTCTAAAGCTAAATGCCAAAAAATGTATAGTCATACCTTTGGCAAAAACAATGTGCCCACAAATTACCACATAGGCGGAAACCCATTAAGTACAGAGAAAGTTATTAGAGACCTGGGGACCCAAGTTGACAGCAATCTCTCCTTTGAAAACCACATTGCCAAAGTGGTTAGAAAGACCTTCTACATAGCCCACCTCATCACGAAGGGTTTCACATCTAGATCAAGAGAGGTAATCGTGCCCCTTTATTCATTCCTCATCAGGCCCATCATAGAATACAATGCCCCTTTTGGGATGTACCTTACCCGACACCTGCAGCAATTATAAAGACCCCAAAAGTATCTCACCAAGAGGATCACAGGTCTCAAACAGATGCCACATGCTGCTCGGTTAAAAAAACTCCAGCTCTACTCAGTTGCATACCGCCTACTTCGAGGCGATCTATGCCTGACATACAAAGCTATGTCAAATCCAGAATTAATGGACATGCTCCACCACAGTAAATCTAAATCCCTTAGAGCCACAAGCTCGAGGGACTTGAACCTCAGCACAGAAATAAATAGAACTTGCTGGAGGGACAGGTTCATAACCCAGAGGCTCCCTTCGCTCTGGAATAGAATTCCAGTTCATGTGAGGCAGAGCACCTCACTGAATCTCTTCAAGAAGAATCTCAATAGGTGGATGGGGGATCGTAGGTTTGTCCCAGGGATTACTCCCATGTCACTATTAGACAGAGGCACAGTAAACTAAACCTTAAAGGGCACAGTATACTCAAATCAAGGGGTGGCGTAAGCCATACAGAATCGGGCTAGGCTTATAATTGCCTCAGGGCAGATAGCCTAGTATGAACCTATGAACCTATGTGTTACAGTATCTGGAAGCTATAAAACCATTTCAACTTTTCCACCCTTCCAGGGTAGCAATTAGTTCACACCTAAGGACAATACAGTAGGATTATTAGTCCTAGTTTTCACTGACATTTTGTTTTAGGCTGCAATCAGAACTGTAAGATACAATCTTTATTGCCTAAACAAGGTCATTTAATTTCAGACTATTTTTCAAAATTAGCTGGAATGAAATTAACCTATTCTCTTCCAGTATCACCTGTTACAATATATTCATTTCAACAGTTACAATACAGTCTGACACACAGGTCTGTTTCTTTTCTGTCCAGCAGGACCTATTATTGGTAAATTTTTAACACAAGCAACTTTACAAATACATGTTTAACACAAGCACCTTCATAAATCAGTTTGATATACAAATGACATACTTCTTTACAAAACTCCAGCGAGCTATGCTGGCATATGTTACACATCCTACTTCTCCTGGCATAGCTGGCAATACCTTACATTATCCCACCAGCTACACAGACATTATAAATATGTATCATTTCAATACTGTCTATATGTCCAGAACCTATAGCATATGTCATCAAAAGGTGGAAAAACTGGAGTGACCGGTACAGAGTACTACAACTGTTATGTTTGATAAACACACACAAGGTATGGAATGCATTAAACATGCATCTATATAAAGTCCAGCACATTCAGTTTTCTCTGGATGAACTGAAGGGAAGTTCTGAAAATTTGTAATATATTTGCCAATGTCTACACAGTATGCAAAGGCATTACTTGTACATATTTACAAACTATCAGTATTTTACTGTATGCTCAAACAACGTATACTAGTGTATACATTAGGATTTCTTTTCACTTTAAAGCAAAACAGATGTTATTATTATGTCAGTCGCTATGATAACATGTTTTGGATTATCACACGTTTAATAAAATAATTCTTTAAAGCTATAGCTCTATGCCCACCTTCAGTCCTGATAATCATCACCATCTAAACAAATAATTAAAAAAGTGACTGCCCTACAAAGTTTGTATTGTTAACACTGCCCTACAAGGTTTGTATTGTTAACACTATCCACATCTAAATACATCCAGTGTCTTGACAATACTGAAATGAAAAAATTCTGCAAGGGAAAAAATGTCCCTGAAGATAGGACCGTCTGCTGTTTTCTAAGCTACAGTCATAGAGCAGAAGATCATTGTGCACACTGTGCTACAGACTGAGAAGTAGACAGTAAATATATTTTATTGCTGTCCATCCTTCTCTATGGCTCTAATAAAATTAACAATCTGTCCCCCTTGCTGCTATTGGCAGTAGTGGTTTCTACATCAAACAATGCCAAACTCCCTGACTCTGGTTCTGCAAGCATTCTTGAAAAAAAAAAAAATGATAAAAACGTAATAACTCCATCACTGCTGTAAGCAGTTTTTACTGCTATGACCGTCTACATATATATTTATTGACACTCCAAAACTGAAGTAAAACATACATGAAAAGAAGAAAACCGCTCCTGAAGATGGAAATGTCTGCCATACTTTGCATCTGTAGTCTAATGGCTAGAGATTAAGGTTTTCACTATTCGTACAAGAGAAGTAGTGAGCAACTAAAGTTAAACAACCAGGGGTTTCACTGTGGAATTAAATGATCCCTCAGACAGGCTACTCAGGCAGGAAGATGGCTGCAATTTGGTAATGACATTTTGGAGCAGACAGAGATAACAACAATGCAAATGGCCCTACAAAAACAGAGCTTGGTCCAAATTTAACACATTGTGACTGTCAATTCAATATGCCTAGAAAGGTACATCCCGAGGGTAAGGCTGTATAATGTAACAGAAATGTTCCCTACTCTGACATTTTTTTTTTTTTTTTTTTAACTACTTCTGATCTAATGAAACCTCTTTACACATACTTTCTCCCTGAAATGCGCTTCATCATTGTTTACACATGTGGACTTTACACAAGCTTTAGATGACCGAATAACTAGCTGATTAGAACAGTATGCTGCATGAGAGTGCCCAACACTAGGATGCGACTTGCATGGTTAACAGCACAGTGAGACCCATAATGAGTGACTGAAATCCACACAAAAGATAGCGGCACTGGCTTCACACATGGCTCAGTACTGGATCTAGGCTTCCACTCTCTGAAGTGCCAAGTTGTCCGTTATGTCCAGGGCATTATTTATAATGTGTCTGTGTGGCATCTGGGCATTTCACATGATACACAGCTTTAGCATATGTCCCACCTATACCAATTGCTTCTGTGAGTCGACTTCCCTGGTCATCTGGTCAGTAGGAGAATGTATGTGCCAAACAGAAAGGCCTGTACACAGAGGGACCATGCATGAATTAGTAGGGCACACAATACGTTTGTTTTGTGTCACAGGTGATGCTACATATGCCCTTCAGCCTTGCTTGATGACGCTGCTATGCATCTCCCAGACCTCACAGGAAATAGCTTGTAATGCAGTCTTTGCAAAAACTCAAAACACTATGGAGATGGTATGCAGACTGCTGATGAGACAATTCCAATGTTCGGGCACCTCGGGGGGGGGGGGGACTTTACACGTAATAACTTGCTGAAAACATTTGGACTATATTGAAAGTCATGGTAGGATCTGGCATACAAGTTATAATAACAGCAGCAGCTGAGCAGGGTGGAGAGGCAAGGGAGGAACATGCAGCAGTGGCAAATAAAACACAATGGAACAATGGCAACATGGCAGCATCTGGTTCACAACAACGAACTGTGACACAGACAATGCTGAAAAAAATGATGCACATGATATCACACTCACATTATACAGGGCAGTACATGACTGACCACACTTGTAGATCAGACATTATCATATCCACACAGGTTAAGGGGATGAGCAGGAACAGTTGTCATCACTTGCACAGGTGGGGGGGACACAGTGACTGGTGACTGCAATGACACACTCTGGCACAGGATTGAGAAAGATGAACAGGGTACCTAAACACTGGGAGGTTGTGGTGAGTCAGACAGGATATCTTCTAGTGGTGAAACTGAGCTGCCATGACATGAGTTCCCCCATGGACTTACATATGTCTGTCTTCATTTACTGCTGTGTAATTGAAAAACAGCAAATTATGATAACTCCGACATAAGGAAAGTTTTGTATGAATATACACATGCTACATTGTGTATTACAGATGCCTGCAGTGAAATACTGCATCTCCTTTAGCAGAGATGCAAAACGTAACAGAGATAGCTAAATAAAAATAATTTTAATACATTCAAAAAATCTTAATGCAAAACCCTGCAAAAAACTTCTTCTTTCAGTGCCAAACAACTAGCACAGAAAAGACAGTGTCTCACTTACTATTCTTCATGTCTACTCAGAGCACTCAAACATTATAAACAGATAACATGGCATCCATAACTGAACATTTAACTGTGCATTCGAATACACAGGTAAAACAACGAGCAATGTTTTACTGCACTCTTTAATGCTTACTGAATTTAATTTTTTTTTCTACTGCACTCTTTAATGCTTACTGAATTAATTTTTTTTCTACTGCACTCTTTAATGCTTACGGAATTAAATTTTTTTTCTACTGCACTCTTTAATGCTTACTGAATTCAATTTTTTTTCTACTGCACTCTTTAATACTTACTGAATTAATTTTTTTTCTATCTCATATCAATTTATTTCTGTTGATTATCGTGATCTGTGAAGTGGTATCAGCAATGTTTGGCTAACGTGGTGTACACTATTAAAATGCACTGGTTCATAAGTTCATACTGGGCAGGTGATCTAGAAAACTGTTGTAGAGCCTAGCCATATCAACACAAACATCTACTAAATTATCTGCTGTAACAGAGCTCTTGCAATAACATCAAGAACCCATTTGATCAAAAATTAGATATACCCCACAAAAATGCTCTTCTTTAAACTTGTACTTGATGAAACTCATTTCATGTTTTCTGAATTTTTATACCTGCCAACAGGGAAATATACTAACATAAATGTCACAGTGCTGTGGTACAATCTGCCAGGTTAACAGGGCAGACAAAAAAACGATATCATTAAGACAAATCATAATATGAATATCCTCAGCCAGCTGAGGTCTAGATCATTTAAACACAATATTTCACACCCAAAGTTGTTCCATAATGGGACAATGTAAAATAACCTCATTAAATTATTTTTAATTTCTCCACATCTTTTGGGTTTCTAATAACATGATGGGAATGGATCCCATTCCTAAGTCAAAGTATGATTAAAGTTCATGAAATTAGTATTGTTTCAATCTTTAGTGTTAGCCAGAAATATTCTTTACAGCACCCGCAATGTGCCCAGTAATGACTCCTACAATTCGTATGTAGTTACATGTATTGGTAACATATCTAAATAAGATTGCAGATCCTTTTTTATAAGACCAGTTGCTTCTACTACTATTGGAACTGTTTGGGTATCTTTCTTCCACACTGCTCTCGTTTCTGCCTGCAAATCCTGATATTTTATGACTTTGCACCTCTCTGTATGCAAGGCAATGTAGTAACTGGGTGTGGCAATTTCAGTGATCAATGTTACTTTTATCTTCTTTTCATGGACTCTATATCCAGTTTTCTAGCACTTGCCTTTTGAACTGTTGGTAATGGCTGATCTCATATAATGTAGACTCCATCATTTTCTATGATGCTTTGTAGCTCATTTTTCCAGTGTTTTTCAGTTACGTCAATACCATAATGTTGGCACAATCCCTCTCAGTGCAACAGTCTTGCCACATTATTATGCCTTTCAGTAAGTCCTGCTATTAGTATGTCACAACCAGCAACGAGGTGTGCAACTGTTTACAATTCTGTTTTACAAAACTTACATTTGTCCTTTTCTCCCACAAGTTCAACAGGCTTTGTAAACCAATGTGTATTGAGTCCACTATCTTGTGCCGCCAACATTAACCTTTCATCTCTTTGTTTGAATTCACCTCTCCTTAGCCATTCCTGCATTTGTTCCTGATCAACATGAGGCTCTTTCAGAAGTTTCCTATACTTGCAACTATATTTATTTATTTATGTATTTTCCACATTTCTTGCCTTCTCATCTGGTTCTTTACCTTATATTCTTTATTTTGTTTTTTTGGCACCTTCAGTTGCTGCTCGATTTTTATCTCCTTGTGGTTTGATTTCCATTCTTGCTTGACGCCGATATGCTTCTGGTAGACTAAAGTAGGGAAACCATCTTAGATTTGTTCTCCTCATGCTTCAAAACTTCCACTACATTTGGATCTTGTGAGGTCAGCAGATATATGTGGAGTCCCACGATTGCAGATTTATACATGTAATCAATTTCAAGGAGGCTCATCCCTCCTTCGGAACGGGGAATATATAACCTTGGTATGCACTGATTTTGATAAATTATTTTGTGAGCATGAAGCATCCTTCTTGTTTTCCTATCTAATCTATCCAACACATTTTGGGGCCAGTCAATCACTCCAAAACTGTAAGTTAAGAACAGGAGGAGCAAATTGGTTTATAGCTTGGATTTTATTCCTAGATGTCAACGCTGTTTTCAGGATTAATTTGAGTCTTCTAAAGTATTCCTTACTAAGTTTTGTTCGCATTTTTACATGTCTTATTGTTTATCTTTCATCAATTCCCAAATATTTATATACTCCTTCTTGCTCAAGTTCTTTTATATCACATTATTGCCCCAAACTGATGTTTGCCTGGTGCTGCTGTTTTCCTGCTTTAAAGGTTGCTTTTGCACATTTATCAAGACAAAATGACATTCTTATATCATCTGAAAAAGTTTTGACAACTTGTCCTCATCTGATGTGCTATACAGTTTTAAATCATCGACAAAGAAAAGATGAGAAGTCATTACACTTTGTTGTTTTCTAGGAGCCAAATTATAGCTATGGCCTAAGCTGTTAAGTAGACAGCTTAATGGGTTAAGGGCAAGACAGAATAGCATCAGTGATGGAGAGTCACTCTGGAATATCCCCCTTTGAATTTTTATCCCTGGAATAACAATTTGTCCTTTATCATGGCTTAATTGCAAAGTGGTCTGCCACTGTTTTATGGTCACTGTAATGTAGTCGATCAGTGTAGGGTGCATCTTATACATTTTTAGTCACTCTTATCCATGAATGTGGGATACTATCAAACTTTTTTGTAGTCAATCCATGCCATACTTAAATTCTTCCCCTTTTTACACTTCTCCATTATGACCTATTTAACAACAAACGAGCCTTTGTTCCATATGACTTTCTTTTATTGCCCTTTTGTTCTATTGCCACAACTGAGTTTTCATCTAAATAACTATAAACTCTGTCTGCATCAATTCCAGTTTATAGTTTATACGTCACCAGAAGGCAAGTTACCGGGCTATCATTTTTAGGGTAGCTTGCAGGTTCACTCTTAAATAGGAACATTGTTTTTCCTGTTTGCCAAGCTAATGTCTGTGCAGGGTGCACATATAAATAGTTCTTACTCATGGCTAAATTTTTGTTCAAAAATGTTAATACTTTTAACCAAAAGTTAGGTCTCTGCATCCGGGCCTAGGCTTTTCCAATTAGAGGCTTTTCTTAACTTTGTTTCAATCTCCTTGGCTATTACTTCATCCCATTTCATATCCCGTACCTTTAAACTTCTTATTCTTTCTTTTACTTCTGTCCATTTAGTATCTTTGTTATGTTCCACAGGATCTTCACAGATACTTATCAAAATGTATCTATTTCTTTTTTTTTTGTGGTCTTTCAATTCCTTACACCATGTTTCCCAATTCTCTATAAAACTTTTTTGGGTCATCAATAAATTGCTTATTTTGTACTTTTCCTTTATATTTATCTGCGTATCTTCTAAGTTTTTCTGCCTGTGCTGAGATTTTTAGTTTGTTATTTGCGATAGTGCATGATAGATCCTGATCTGTTTTAATTCTGCGCATTTCTTTTATCACCTCTATCTTTCTAAGTATTTTTGTTGATCTGTTCCCTCTTCTATACTGTTCTAACAGTGACACTTCTTGTCTTAATTGCTTTATAATTTTCTCTATTCGATACTTCCATGATGGTATTTGATTTCTCCCCTTCCCTTCCCTCACTACCATGTGATCTTGTGGTAGAACTTTATCAGTTATTAATTTATTTGCACAGTACTATATCCTGTTCACTTCTGTTACATCACATGGATCTCTATGGACAGTCCAAATTACTATCTTAATTTGTTTCATCAAACTTCTGACTTTTTGGGTTTTATTGACCTTCTGCAGTCTATTTCTTTTATTGATCTTAATATGTATATCTCTATTAAATCAAGCAACTCTTCTCTTAGTTCATTTTCTTCTAGACTGAAGGTACATTTATTTGTTTTCCATTTCCTGTGGGCATTCCATAGAAAGTTCTATTGCATCTTCCTGTGGCACATATGGATCTTTACATGTATAGAGGGGAAAAAAAAGCTCTTAGCACTTCATTACAGCTTTTAAGTCCTACCATCGCCAGTTACTACAACACAGAGGTATGATCTCTGTGATGGGGACTTTCACAGCAGGCACCCTTTACAGTACTAAATACCAAGAACAAATCCACTCTTCTCGAAGTCTTCTTGCTATATTTGCTTTTTCCTCACTCACAAGCAATCACATGCACACATGCAAGACACACACACACACACACACACACACACACACACACACAAAACACTGTCATAAAAGTCTAACGGTGAGACACTTTCAGACTTGTAGTCTATTACTACTTAAGTGAAGTAGAATAGTTTTTTTTTCCAAGCAAGTTTACTGAAATAGAAATATTCAATTCAAGCAATTCAATATTTCAATATTTTGCACATTTTGGCAATATGAAGAATACAAAGAATCACTAATTAGTCATGCTATTGGATTACGGCTTAGGCAAAGTGTTAGTATGCTACAACAATACAACAAAAGTGGGAGAATGTGACAAAGACTCTCGTGCCTCAGTAAAAAGAGGAAAAGAATCGCATAACACGAACTCAAGAACAACACATTGTCCTTCTTTTGTACTGTTCTGTATTATACGGGTGGAGATGTCATAAAAATTCTAAAATACTTTAAAACAAATACAGAACATTTCACCAAGATGCACATACATAGCTTCCCACTGCAGACAGTGAATAATGATAGTACAGTAAACTATCAGTTAACCGGTACCCATGGGGATTGGTAGAGGCTGGATAACTGTAGTTTCTGGTTGCTTGAGAGTTACTATTAAAAATAGGCCCAACTAATATTGTACCTATACTATTGTTTGGTTTGACTTGTTCTCAGGCTGTGGAGAAAGGGAATTTATTCCTATCTTCCTTTTTGAAATTCAAACTCTAAAAACATAAGGTATGGTTCTGTGGGGGAAAAACAGAAAGTGCAACACATGAAAATTTTACTGTATTTCTTCAATATTTTTTTGCTGCTGTGAGTTCTGGCTAACAAAGTTTACTGTAGTATGAACATCTGCATATCTGTCAATTAGCAGCTCTTGGATTACATAGATAGCCTCAAGATGAGTGTGAGGAAGGGTCTGTAAGCACTTGAAGTACTCTGAATTGGCACTCTTAAAAAAAAATCTACAGTTCACCTACTTTCTTCTGTTGAGGATTTGTCACTACTGTTAAGAGGCAATAGCAGTGCTAAGAGTCATTCAAGCAAAAAAGTTAAAG
Source organism: Protopterus annectens (assembly GCF_019279795.1). Classification (NCBI taxonomy): domain Eukaryota; kingdom Metazoa; phylum Chordata; order Ceratodontiformes; family Protopteridae; genus Protopterus; species Protopterus annectens. The sequence continues at coordinate 1,761,697,514 of NC_056725.1, forward strand.
GTTGTCACGTTCCAGACACAGCAATATGCCTGTATCATACACCACTGTCATTCTAATCTACATGGCGGTAATAAAAAATGTTTCCTTATGTACAGCATGGCTCGTACAAAGGGGACTTGAAATGCATTCTGTGAACAAGACCTTCAAGAACACACTGCTATAGCAGATCCCATTAAAAACAAGCACTTAGTTATTCTGGCATATTAAAATTATTGAAAATATAAAGCTACAATAAAAACATGAAATACAATGACAACCATACATACATAATAACTTGATATTACATTTTTCCATCTCTCCAAGGTTGCAGTACTGAATATCAACACAAATAATTTACACTTGACTAACTTGGGATATCAGAAAAAAAGAAAATGTCTAATAGCTCACTCCTACTTTTTTTTTCGGGGGGGGGATTTAAATGCTACTTGCATGACTTTCTGATTACAACTGGCCCATGCACAAGTCTCAACAGAATAATTTATAATGTGTATTTTTAATGACTGACAATTGAAACTAGACATGTTTCTTCAGATTTTATGTTGCGATTTATTCAGTTTATTGTTGCTTGGCATTATTACTCTGCCATCCAAAACCATCACCAAGAAAAGGAATTTTTAAAAAATTGCACAACTTCACAAATGTGGAACAAACTGGCAAAACATGGAAAATTCACTAGCAGCTATGAAGAAAGCTTGTATAATTTTCAAGATGTGGACATCATACTAAGTTTTCTTTTGCTTGCCAAAACAGTCACTGGGTCGTAACAGAAAGCTTTCCTTTTACACTATTTATAAGGCAAAAAAGGTTATCCAAACATCCTAACATAAAAATGTTTACATTGTTTTACCGCATACACAGATTTTCAACCATTAGTGACTCTTGGGAGAAATAACTCGTTGCAAAAGTCCAAGGCTATAGGTGGGCAAGCCAAGCAAAAAGCCCACAAAAAAAAAAAAAAAAAATCACACACACACACAATCACCTACAGTCAGCGTCAAGCAATACATGCAAGAGAAGACTAGCACCATCATGAATACCATACAATCCATAACACCACCGAGCAAAATAATTAAATTAACTACTGCCATAGTCAACTTCCCATCTTCAACATGTGGAATATCATGCTATCTCACATAATGTGGAACAGATGGGTAAAATGTGACACATTTACCAACAACAGCTAGGAAGGAAGGAAGCTCACATCATGGTTAAAATGCAGTCATTGTCGTTGTCTTTCGGCTTTTCCCAGTTAGGGTCGCCACAGTGGAATTCCTGTCCGCTAATTATTGGCAGTAGATTTTCACGGTACCGAGTTGCCAGCTCGACACCCAACCTTCAACGAAGGCACGCATGTCTTTCAGAACGCCACTCGACCCACGGGGAGAACATGCAGACTCCACAAAGAAGGCACTCCTCACACACTAGCTGAGAATTGAACGGGAGAACCGCTTGCTGTGAGGCAACAACACTAGAGCTGCACCACCGCAGATTTTGGTTATAATGCAGTCATTATACTTTAAAAATGCAGACATACTTAAAAAGTTATTTGGTATCTAGTCTCTATTTGCTTGCTAGAACAGTCACTTGATTATGATGTAACATTTTTCCTTTTACACTGAGTACAGGGCAAAAAAAATATATAACATTTGTAATGTACGGCATTTTTACCACACACCCAATTCTTGAAACAGGAAAGACTTGAGATGAGAATATATTCTAAACACCCAGCCCCCCACACACACACACACAAAATAAGCAAACTACTCCCAGTCAGGGGTGGCTCGTGACATCGGACTGCTGGACTGCAGCCCCCTCAAGAAAAAAGTACTTTTTTATTTTTACTGTCTCTGTCTGTCTTTAGTGAGTCTTTTTTCTTTCATCTCTATCAGCCGGCTGCTTTATGCCGACTGATGAGCATGCGCACTTTCGAATTCCGGGTTGCAGCAGCTTTAAAAAAAAATTTTTTTTTTTCTTTCTAGTTGGAGATCCACTCCAGCACTGCAGTCCGGATAGCCAATTAACACATCAGGGTGATGCCCAGCAATCTATGCGGTTTGGAACCGCATAGAATTGGAAGGGGTTTGGACTGCCACGTCCGCAGGCACGTACATGACGTGGATGGGCTAAATGGCTGCTGACTGGTTGTCGCTCTCTTTCCGGGCTTTATGGGCTGGGAAAAGAGCGAGAATCAAACAGTTACAGCCAGTTTCGGTTGTGGACTTGACTTGGTGGATGTATTATTGCTTGGCGGCCTTATTTCATTCGCTGGACGTGACACAGCAGCGGAAAAAGAAGAAGTACAGAGTTTCTTCTTGGTGGTATGTATGTGTAACACAGTATTTTTATATAAATAAACGTATAAAATAGTTTATGTAATGGATGTAGTGAAGAGACTTGATGGTGTGAATGATTTTGTTTTGCTTGTACACAGTTGGAGGAAGACATACATTTTAATATGCCTCTAGGTGGTGTAAAAAGGGTAAAATTAACCTGAGATTGTAATAATTAGGTTGTAGATGAGGGGAGGAATAAAGAAAGTAAGCGTAGAAAAAAAGAACGGAAGAGCTAAAGGTGGTTTAAGTGAGGGTGTTACTGCTGTGGATTTGCCCCCATCCAGGCTGTGGTGTAGTGAGGATAAGAATGTTTCACAGAAGGAAAACATGGGTTACTAGAAACATGTTTTGGCGACTGGAGATTTTTTGTTTAAAGGAATCTATAATATTTTGCATTGTAAAAAATGCATTAAAGGGAGTGAGATGTACGGTATTCTGGTGCCATCAAGAAGACTATTTTTGAAGGGAAATAAGTATCATATAGTAGACATGTCCTTTGGGGTTAATGATGTAATTAAGATTAATGAACTGTATTTTTGTTTTGTTTTTTTCAAAATGATTAAACTAAGCTAAAAGAAAGGTATTGAGTTGGTTTAATGTGATGCTGTGATTTCTTTTTGTTTTAGTGGTGTTTATTCAAGGCGGCAGGAACTTGTAATAATAATAAGAGGAACAGATCTTTTAATGGTATTCACTTTATTTATTTGTTGGAAGAGATGTCCAAGGATAAGAATTGGTTAGGATATGATGGAAGACATTTCAGTTATACTAGTAGTAGATATTTGTTAAAGCTTTATTGTTTTATAGATTATGCTTTTATTCGACAGGGTGTATTAAGGGATACTACTGAGAATGCCATGAATGGTGGTGTGAAATTTTGCTGTGTAATGCACGAAGCATTAATAAGCTGCAGCAGTTAGAGGCTACTGTCCTGGGGTGGTTATGATGTGGTAATGGTTACTGAAACTTGGTTTTCTGTAAACGATTCCCCTATGAGCTTACCTGGTTATAAATCTTATCATAAGATGAAAAAAGTTGGTATGGGTGGTGATGTATCTTGTTTTGTGTTAGGGGGTATTGTGTCTGTTTTAGAAATTCTTTGACCATGAAATTATTTTGGTGAAACTTCGTTGGAAGCAAAATGAGTTCAAGATTGGTCTTTTTTATAGACCTCCTTGTCAGGACAAGATGAACTGGTTGATTTTACTATGGCTGTGTGTGTGTGTGTGTGTGTGTGTGTGTGTGTGTGTGTGTGTGTGTGTGTGTGTGTGTGTGTGTGTGTGTGTGTGTGTGTGTGTGTGTGTGTGTGTGTCTGCATGTATATATGTCTGAATTCTTATTTTAGTTCATGTGGGCATAGAATATAATAAATGGAATTGAGAATGATAAATTACAGTCCTCATGACTTGTCATTATTGCAGTGCAGCAGAAACAAACACTGCAGTAGACAGCATATCTTAACACATAGTTTTGTGATTATTCCTTTTTCAGTTTGCAGGAAATGATTCATGTGCATGTCTTTGGAAAAAGCAGGGCAACATAAATAAGGGCAAGGCTTGAAGATGACACAGATTTAAAGGAACTTACTGAAAGAGGTTAAATATTATGCACTGGTGGTAGTACTGTTATGTAGAGTTGTTAAGGAATGCCCACCTAAGAATGATAATCGCAATGTCACATTCCAACACTATAAACTCTAATAATGTGCAGGCAGTGATCTACAAAAAAGATGAGTTATATGCTGTTACTGATACCTTAAAAATGAAGCTGCAATAAAGAAATGATATTGCTTCCCTTACTGTACTACATAAATACTAACGATGCTTAAGATGGGGAAGATATTTGGCTGATATGCTTTTTTTTTTACTCATTTTCTAAATCTGTCTTTGGATCATACACAGTAACTTCTCCACATGAAGTAAAATGCATGTACAAACTATTGTAACTGTACTGTTATAAGAAAAGAATTGATATAGCCAGAGCACTTCAGATGCACTTTAAAGGTCAAAGCATGCATTTTAAAGAAATGAAAGTGAGTCAGTCCTTTCCCTGTGCTCCTGTCCTTTTTGTGAGCATTCCTGCATGAAATTTAAATTCATACAGGAAATACGTGGAAGGATGGCTCCAGTTCATAAGCACTTTTTTCTTAATGATGAACTCTAAAGACTTATCTTTTATTCTGCTGCAAATATTAGTGGCTACATAGCACTTTAGTGGTGTATCTGTAACTGTGTGATTAGCAAAGCAATATTGCAGGTTTTCTGACTGCCAGACTTAAAAAAGTAACATAAGTTCATAGGTGTATACTAGCTAACTACCACTAGAGCCCATATAAGTCTAGCCCTGTGACACAAGTGTGACCCACAAATTGGATTTATATAGGGGTGATTTACTGACCACCTCTGTCCAACCTACACTTGTACTGCTATCACCTGATAACAGATGTAAAAATTGACTATTTCTTTTCTAATGGAATAATAGATTTTTAATATTCAGTAATTACTTTGAAATATCATGACTGATGAAATTCTGAAGAGCAATAGTACAAGAAACAAGTAGAAAATATTAATTTCTATACAGAAATCTGCAAAACCAATTGCCTCAGTTTGCTAAACTGAGATGAGTACAGAAAAATAACTATTCTGGATTTATCTTGTCTGTGAGTTATTGTTAAAAGCTGAGATAAGTTTGTAGTTGCATGTATAGATGGTGAACAAATTCATGTTCAAATATGGCAGAAGCTCTCTACAGGCTTGTAACCATTGAGTCTAGAATAGCATTAATACAGCTCCCTATGAAAAGAGCAGGATCTGGTAGTGAAAGCCGTAATACTTTACAAAATAAACCATGATTGAAACAGAAAAATTCTGAAATTGTTACGTCTTGGAATTGTGACATACTTGTTGCACCCCAATCCCCATTGTAGTGGCTCTGGATGTGTCCAAGGAAGGCAAAGAGCAATTATGCAGTTTAAGTGTGCAGAGTATTCCCCTATCCAAGGTAGACCACAAATACGACCGTGGCTTTTCATCTGTCCTTGATTTTGCAGAATGTTCTGGTTTTCTGTCATATTTTTATACTGTTGATTTATTATTCAGGAAATGGATGCTGTCACATGCCCTGTTGCTCTGTTTAAGTAGCAGTGATTTAATGACCATCAGGTAAGCTTGTTGGAGATTGTAAGATGCAAGTAAGCTTTAATAAGCATAGAGTTAAAGAATTACCAGCATTGAAAGCCTTTTCGTAGTTGCCATGCAGAGAATATTTACATAAATAGATAATGTATAAGCCTTGGGTATTGAAATGCATATGACGGTATTTTCAGAAGTTAATTACATTTGTTGGAGACTTCCAGTGATCTCTTGAGGGCTTTACCCGTAAACTAAACAGAATGCCATTCATGTGTGGTCCATAACCTGTACAGTAATCCTTTAAGCAATGTATCTTGAGCTTGTTTGCTTTTCATTTTTTACTTTGATCATGTTTTCCCCATGAAACAAGTAGATAGTTATCAGGCAGGAGGTCTTTGTTTGGATAAACATTTTTACAAGTGGGGGCATCACAGAGATTGCTACTTTCAGCATGTTACTTGGTACTTTAATAAAGCTGAATATAAATTATAATGCAGTGCAAGGAGAAGCAGTCTGAGTTGAGTGCCGCATGTTTTTCTTATACTTGATTTTGACTGGCATTCCAGTAATGTATTTAAAAAGTAATTTATTTTTTCATGCCTCACAACCTTTTTGTTTCCATCTAGATATTAAGTAAGCTGTCAAGCAGCCAATGCATTGAAATATTTTTATTCTTTTACACTTAATTTGTCTTGATTGGACTCTCATAATGAGGGTTTGGCACGCAGGGCAGCATATTTAATTAAAGTTTAGTTTTTGTGGTTTTGAGCATAGCTCCGCCCCTTTCTAGTTGTCCGCACCCCTTCCCATTGACCCCACCCATTTGGCTATCTCCTGCAGCCCCCCTTTGATTTGAAATCACCAGCCGCCACTGCTCCCAGTTCTCTCTTAGAATCGTTAATTAAAAGTTCTCAGTGATTAACAACTTAAGCCTTTCTCCTCATGTGAGTTATTATTTCATACTATCAACTACACTGCGTAATACTTTGATTTGTGACTGACACACACACACACACACACACACACACACACCAATTACAGCCACTTGCATGGGTCTCAACCTTGTAGGAAGCCAGTGCGGAACACAGACCACGGCAATGTGCGACAAACAGTCAAAATGTGGAACACTATTTTTTATATTGATTGCTAGAATTTTTGGGAGCCAATGGGAGAATGGAAAGAGAAATAACCACAGTCTGAAGAGAAGCAGTGAAACACTGCTTTGTTAAATGCAGAGCTTTCTACACGATGCAGTGAGCTGAAGCACTAAGGCCACTTGTACAACTGCACACCTTGAAGATCTGCTTGAGATCAAGTGAATGAATACATTCATAAATAATGGTCCAGAAATGTATCTCAACTTCCTGATATCAGAACCATACAGTGCAACTTTCCTCTGCCCTATCAACTTCTCAGTTCAAGAATCAGAAACAAAGACAAAACCAAGAACATATTTAAATATTTCTTAGAAAGTTATTAGAACAACAAGCTCTGCATCAGTTGTGATTTTGTAAAGGCTACAAAGTCTCACAGTCACATGCCTGTTATTTGTTGAATGCAATCCATGACAATTTGTCAGAAAACTACAAATTTACAATGCACAAACAAATACTTAACAATTCCTTTTCTAAAGAATTCTGCACAAAGTCAAAATAGTGAAGGACAAAGAGGGACACATTTTAAATATTGTTTTATATATATTTTAACCAGGTAAACCTACTGGCAAACCTTTCTTTTTCAGGCTGTCAGTATTTTGTGACTGCACTCCACAACAATTTACCAGAAATCTACACATTTTACAAGGCGCAGATCAGCAGACCAAAATACTTCTCAACTTCTTTGCTCAAGAATTCTGCAGTAAACTAAAACAAATAGTTGGGGTGGGCAATGGCCCAAACAGGGACAAATCTTAAAAACCTTTTCTTTTATCTATTTGTTAACTAGGTGAACTCTGTATTTTGACTACAGAAAGCAGTTCTTAAACAGTTCAGAAACACAAGGACAAAAGTAGATATTCTGAACAATAACAACAATGAATCTCTAATGGCTGACATTATTGACGGACTGTAATCCTGAGTGTTTTTCATAAAAAACAGTGTTAATGAAGATCTGGCATTTGGTGTGGAGGACTAGTTCCAAGCTCTTAATGAGTTGCCTTTCTGTACTAAAGGGTACAAGGTTTAATATTTTTTCACTTTCATTTATCTACTGTGTGACTCTGAGCAAGCCATTTAACCAGACCATGCTCTTGGATCGTCTTCCTTTTGTATTTTCTGAATGACAACTATTATTACATTCTAACTATAATGACTGTCATTATTGAAGACTGTAATTCTCAGTGACTTACCAGACTCCAGGTTTGAGTTTAGAGAGTGTAATTCTCAATAACACATACAGAGGCTTATCCTCAGGTAGAGGAAACTATTGTAATACACACACACACACTTCTAAAAAGTGTGTTCTTTCACTCTGTTGGGCACATGTTCTTATATGGTTCTCTCTTCTCTGTGAGCCAATGAATATGCAGCAAGAGCGGGACCTGCAGCCAAGCTGGAGGACCTGCGTGAGTGGAAAACAAAGATGCTTTTCTTTTGTTTTTAGTTAGTAGATGTAGATTTAAATAAAGAGAATTTTTATTTTGCTTTTTAGTTTTAATATTCCAGAGATTGGGGTACTAACTGAGGCACATTTTCATGGATGGGGGAGCACATGCCCCTGTATGCCCCAATGTAGTACTGCCCCTGCCCACCCAGTAACCACAGTCCTCACTTATTGCTGTGGTAAACCGTATCCTCAGCACTGCTATGGGTAAAAATGATGCACTTAACTTCAACCTTCTGCATACAGCTAAGCTAAAGTCCACTTCATTGTCCAAAGCACCATCTTGACCCTCTTCTCAGTAGAACAACTCCAACAATGTTACGTATGGCCTAACTGACATGAGTAGGGGCCAGTGTACAACTTGTTAGCACTAGTTTTTTGAAGTGCTCTAACTGCTTAATAATTATCGACAACCATTTATTTCTACTTCAATACAATTCACAGGTTTGTTTGTGTCTTTCGGCTTTTCCCGGTTAGGGGCTGCCACAGAGGAACTCTGGTCCGCTAATGATTGGCAGTAGAATTTTACGTACTGGCTTGTCGGGCCTAACGCACAACCTTCAGTGAAGGAACGCCCATTCACGCATGTCGCCACACAGAAGACGCTCTAACTGAGAATCGAATGGGCAACGTCTAACTGTGAGGCGACAAGATGTAAATATCTATTTAAGCTGGAAGCTAGTACCTCATCTATTTATTTATTTATTGCATTTGTTTACCGGGAAAGTCCACTGGGCCTTGGAGAGCCCATTTTCAGTGGAGGCCCAGGGAGAAAAGCTCCACATACAAATTATACAGAAAATAGTTTTCAGTTACATAAATGGCAAGAATGCTATAGTTTACAGATTATACAAAAATACTATTTAGTTACATGAATGCTTAGAGGGCTATATAGTAGCAATAATAGGCATGGATTTTTAGGTAACACAGTATAATGAACATGCAAGAGTTAAACTGATTTAAATAGGTAGCTGGGCAACGGATTGAAGAGTAGAATAGGAGTGCAAACAAGACAGGGATGAAGGGTTCAGGAGTGGTAGTAAGGTGGGTGTAGAGAGAGAGGGTTAGTATCAATTTTGGGTAGGTAGCAGGGGTAGGCACCAGCTGGGATGGCTAGAGTGCTGGTTGGTATGAAAGGAGGAGGATGGGGAAAAAGGTAGAGGGGTAGAGTAGGGGAGATAGGGTTTAGAGACAGCTATTTTTGGCATAGGCATAGCCAACAAGAGGAGAAGTATTGTCTAAGATACCTTTTAAATAGGGCAGGGCTACTGTTGGAGGTTATTTTGGATGGGAGAGAGTTCCAAAGTTTGGAAAGGGGTTTGTTGACTTTGAGCAGAGTTTTATTCTTTGATCCAAAGGGTCTATTTGACTGGTACATGGTCAGCAGGGAGGAGAGAGATGGGCATGATGTGGGGATTACATATTAGTTTATGTGCAGTAGTTAAGTAAAGGTAGTTTAGATACAGTGGTAGTTCAAGCCAGATGAGTTGCTGAAAAGAGGAGCAGTAGTGTGTAAAGGATCTTGTATTTGGTGCGAATTTGGCAACCTTACTGTAACATGAATCTAGCTTGGTTTTGAGGGATGAGTGAATATTTGTAAGGACAGGGGCACCATATAGCTGGGATAGAAGTAGGAAGGCTGAGGCTAGAGCCTTTTTTGCACTAAGGTTAAGATAACAGTTGTGCCTGTAGAGGGTGCCCAGTTTCTGATGTGTTTTTTGATATTGTTGAGAACATGGAGGTCAGATGTTGGAGGAGTCACCACTGACGAAGACCTAAAAGTTTGGTGCTAGAGACGGTTTCAATGGTGGTATTACTAAGGGAGCAGATAGAGAATTCTGGCCTATTTTGGGGGTTGTCTTTTTGGGAATGAATAGAATCAGCTTTGTCTTGTTTGGGTTGAGGGCAAGGTGGTTGTTTTACATCCAGTTTTCAGTGGATGCAAAGGCTAGTTGGGTTAGTAGTTGAAGCTCAGAAGAGGTTTTAGCAGTGCAGATGATTGTAGATTTGTCTGCATATTGGATCAAGGTGCCATGAGTGAGGGAGTTATGGAAGTCATCTATAAATATGCTGAATAACAGGGGGCCCAGAATGGAATCTTGGGGTACCCCTGTAGTGATGTTGAGGAAGGGAGAACAGGATTGCTGCCACTTTGTGGATTGATATCTTTTAGAGAGATAGTTTGAGAACCAGTTTAGGGTTGGAGGGGAGACACCTAGGTTGTTGAGTATGGAGAGCAGAAGGGGGTGAGATATGGTGGCGAAGGCTTTTGAAAGGTCGAGAAAAGAGTACAGACGATTTGATTGGTATCATCTAGATATACAGACAGCACGCAAGAGGTTGTCAGTACCCACAGCTACATTGCATCTGCTTGTCACTCACATAAAAATAAGACTTCTTGTGATGTACTGTTTGAAAGCTTCTTCCCAATCCTTAAAGGCCTCTAAGGCAGAAGGCTGACTCTCAAACCCCTCAGCAGCATAACATAACCTCAAATGCTACATCTTTATTACCACTCACTACAAACTGCATTCACAGGAGTTATCACACCCGCCCATATCAACCCTTAAGGCATCACAGAGCAGCAAAAATGAAAAGGAAATGTCCTTATCATAGGTAAATCCACAGTGAGACGCACAGTTCACCCACTGGCCTAGCAAAAACAGGATAACTAGAAGCTGCCTCTCAGGAGCTGGGATACGGCAGGTATATGCAGCTCTTAGATGCACTCACCATGGTTAGACTTATGACATGGTTGTTGTCCTTGTGAGTATAAATGAGTTGAGACATACATCCCTGGATTATTTGAAGGCAGACAAGCTGGAGCTCTTACACTATACAGACACGGCTGGTACAAAGCTAATCTTGGACAGCATCCTGTTTCAGAGAGAATAATGCCTCCGTATAAATGACACATGATGGACCTCAACAAATGGCTCAGGTGCTGGTGTCATATTAGGAGAATCCAGTGAGTATCAGCCTGGATGGGGATGGTGAGCTCCTCTACTTGCTTCAACAGGGACAGGCTGGTACTTTTCACCTCAGGGCTTTGGTGTACTGGCCCGAACTTTATCTGCTCCCACACTGCTCTTCGCAAGCAATACAAACCTTCTCCATCAATTAATCTGGTCAAACCACAGTAGAATAGTATAAAGGTAGTACAGCTGGAGTCAAGAAGCCTAAATAAGAAATAATCCACTTTACTAGCCTTCCTAGAAACTGCAGACATCTGCTTCATTACTGGAACATGGTTCCAGTGCAGTGATAACACAACTTCACTAACAAGGTACAATGATCATCACACTTTCAGGCCATCTACTGAAGGTACCACTGTAACCATTAAGGATGTGCACATATACCCCCATGACACCTTCACTTGCAGAGTTATACAGCTAGACAATGACTACAAACTTCATCACATCCTAGTAACTACAAATAGGAACCTTACCACTACCGAGCCAACTACAGAACCTCCACTATTTCAACCACAACCTGCAAGGCACATACAAATAAGTCTGACTCCTCTACTGTCGACCCAGACACTATTTTAATTGCTGATTTCATGTAGCCATCTGTTACCTGCAGTACTTAAGAGTACTACGAAAAAGGATGCTCAATGCCACCTAGAATTTATTAAAGCAAAAGGACTAGATAAGCTTGTGGGTGTTTCTATGAAAGCACCAAAATATACTGATAGGATAATTACAAATTTAGTGATGTTTCTATTCTGCTGTTTGTTGTCTTCTTTATATTTTAAACAGTGCTCATGTTTTGGGGTCTCTTAGTCATGCTTGCGTTGTATTTCTTGTGTTCTTCTACTTGCAAATCTCTATATTCTGATGTTTGTTTTAATCATTGTAGTTGATAAGTAGGCTAGATTATGACTGAAAGACAGTCCTCAGGCCAGTTCACTAACTCAATCAAAAATAATTTATTAAAAAACAAAGAAACTAATCTATAAATACAATGTTGGTATACATGTGAGCGACTACACAGGGATTACCAATTTACAGACAATCACAATGTTGATGTAATTTATAATCGTATATTATACCAAAATACATTGTAAATTTATTTCAAATGTCTCTGCACACTTCTGATATTCTATCATGCACTTCACTCAAGTTGAGACCGGTCCAGTGGTACTGACAGATAAAACTATTACTGCATCCCAGAGAACCTGTGTTTGACCAATGACATGGACACGGAAGAGACTAGGTGGGTAAGAATGGGAGTGAGGCTCTGATGCCAGCGTGCTTATCCCATGGGAAGGGGTTCAAATCTAAAACTGGGACTATCTACCATTTCACTACTGAACAGCAGCATAAAGACTCTGGTAAACTTAGTGCTGTGAGTGGTACACCACCTGGTCAGGAGTTTGCAGATTCATGGAAGTCCACCTGCACTTGGAGAAGGAAGCCGTTATGCAGCACAAAAGGCTGTCACAGGGTGGTGGGGTTTAGGGCACACTCCCAGCAGCATACTTGATCTCCTCACTGGCCATGGATATGGGCCATGTTGAGCCCAGGGGAAATTAGGGTGTGTCTAGTACTGAATGAGAAGAGCTGGACTCAACTGATAGCATAGGGGAGGTAAGAAAAAAAAGTTAGAAATCATTTGTTAATCTGTCTGCATATGATGCTGAAGAAAGAAATGCAAGCAATGAAGAAAAAAAACTTTTTAAAAAATTTCTGTTGTTACTTAATAGGCGACTTCTCCCATTCTCACAGCTTTCACTCTTTTAGCAGAAGAATTAGGGACAGAGCTAAAAAATAATAAGGGACAATGGTCTACAATCAAATACAGATTTTAAACACTGCTCTTATACATTGACAGTTTTTCAGCTTGCTGCTGTTACTCAGTAGTAACACCTCCACAGCTCTTCAGCTCTTAGTAAAAACTCAGACAGAAAGGTCCAGAATCAATAACAGACTTAAATATTGCTCTTGTATATGTAGGAAGCTGCTAGAACAACATGTTTTGCATTAGCATGCATTTTTGAAGGCTATAAAGTCTGAACCTCACTTACCTATCATTATGTAGTACATGCATTATTCAATAATTTACCACAAAATGACACATTTTATGTGGAATAGATCAAAAACAGGCAAAATCACGGATAGTTGGGAACTAACCTGATTGCCATTATGAATAAATAAATAATTAAAAAAATAATTGCCCTGCTGCTCTGGATAGTTTGCAATATTATCACTGGCCACAGACAAATATGACATCTTGCTAGTACTGAAATAAAAGAATACCTGCAAGTCAAATGGCTGACAGTAGCCCCATTAAGCACGGCATACTATCGTTTAATTCAAAAAAATAAAAACTTACAAGGTAATCCCCTAGGATGTGCATTAGTAAATGCTACTCAAGGTTGTCCAGACTCCCCCCTACTCCAACACAGGCATATTCCAAATAAGTCCAACACAAATGAAATGAAAATTAACAGTATGCTTACAAATGCAGATAATTTCACTAGCAATTATTCAACAATATTATGAGGTACAATTTTCATATAAAACAAAGGAATTGCAAATTGACATGCCAGAGGTATTTCATTATATATACTGTTTGCATTACTACATATCTATACCTATTCTACAGTTATTAAAAAAAACAACAAAAACTAAGTAGTTAAGGGGTTGCCAGCCCCCTCGCATGTATACTGCAGTTATTTAATGTACTTATTGCACACAGATCCCACACATAGAGAATACTATAGAGAACTCTGAGCTTAGAATACAGGTTTAAATGTTTTTCAGTTTACTGAGACAAGTGGATGGGTTAAGGGGATGGCAGGCCAGGAATTACTCTTCTCAGCAACAGCCACATTTCACCCTTAATCTTTACTGAGGTGGATATAGCAAAGTTGGACTATTTTTGAAGCATTTCAGCAATTAAACATATGCATCAACTGAGTAGACCAACCTTTTCTCTTTTACAAAAATCTGAAGTGTACTTATACACAGCGCATCATGCAGTTTACATTGTGCGTGAAAAGAGCTCAAATCCAAAAATGGGAATGTCTGCCATTTCTTAAATAAAACAAAATATGATATATACATACTGTACATATTTCTTAAATTTGGGAGGACGCAGCCTAGCATCCTAAGCATTTGCTCTCAGCCTTTACCTCTGAATGTAGACAGGTCAATGCATAGTTACAGAAAAGAGCCCCAAATTAGGGACACTTTTTAATACTGGTACTATTAACTTTGAAAGTGTAGAGAAAATAAATGTGAGCCAACATGTCCTTTCTGAAATAAAGGTCATCTGTAAAGGTTGTTGTTGTTTTTCTTTCGGCTTTTCCCGGTTAGGGATCGCCACGACGGAACTGCGGTCCGCTAATGATTGGCAGTCGATTTTTATGGTTCCGAGGTGCCAGCCTGATGTCCAACCTTCAACGAAGGCATGCCCATTCACACATGTCTTTCAAACGCCACTCGACCACGGGGAGGACATGGAGACTCCACACAGAAGGCGCTCCAGCCGAGAATTGAACGGGAGAACCTCTTGCTGTGAGTAAAGACCAATTTTTTTTCGAAAGGATTTCCAGTTTTATGAGAGACAGAGCAACATTTTGAACCAAAATTAGTGATGTCCAAAATAATAAGGAACAGATAACAGGTATGCCATGAGCTAGCTATATCTTGTTTAGTAGTCTACCTCCCTACCCCCCAAAAGACAGCAGACTCCTGTGTACCAATGTGATATGAGATTGTGACAAAAGTGAAAGAATACATGGCCGCAATAATATATTTTAATGTGTTGCTATTATTGATAGCTATTCCGCTCACCCAAATTAAGGTTGATAAGATAAATAACAAATAAATAAATACATAAATAAATAAATAAAACAATTTAAAAAATCTGCCTTGCTACTGTGGACAGTTTGCACTGTTACCACTGCCAACAGAAAAGTTTGGTATCCTGCCAGTAAGAGAGAGGCTATCCTTGTAGTTAGGAGCATATGTTTCTCTGCGTCTCTATTAAATGATTAGAGATTTCGTGGTTATCTGTCCTTGTGGGGTGCCAATCAATGTATTTAACTTGCTAATTTTAGTCATAACCACCCTGCCATGCAAATCACAGTTGACAAAATGAACAAAAAAATGACTGCCTCACAGATGAGGACAGTTTATTCTGTTACCAATGTCCACAGATAACTCTGGTATCTAAATAGCATTGAAATAATACACACCCAAGAGGTAAAAGCTATCCTGAAGATAGAACCATTTGCTCCTCTCTGTGTCTGAGGTCAAATGGTTAGATATTTCCAAGTAATCTGTCCTTGTGCCGGTGCCAAATTTGCTGTTACTCAACAGGCAACTCCACCATCCGCATAGCTCTCAACGTCTTAGCACAACAATCAGGGACAAAACTAAAAGATAATGAAGGACACATGTCCTGAAAGCATAGAGAGAATTTTAAATACTGATATTATGGAGTTACAAACTTGCTAAACTAGGTTTTGCAGTAGCATGCATTTCATGAAGGATGTGAAGTCTGAAAAATCAAATGTCTGCTAGAGAAAAAGCATCCCTGAAAATAAACAAGTCAGTTCCTTTCAGTGCTGTAGTGAAATGGCTTACAGACCACCTAATCTGTCTGCATGCAGTACTGAACTCTGAGAACAGAACCAAATTATTTTCATCTTGCTACTGTCACTGATAGGCAACCCCCACCCCAATCTTGATCATGGTCATGAGTAACCTAAAAAAAGACGGACTCAGTGTTGAAGGCAATTTGCACTCTACTACCGCTCATACATAAACCTGGTGTCCTCACAGCAAAGAAACAAAAGACACTTGTAAATGAAAAACAGTCCCTGAAGATGGAGATCACCTAGCAGTCTGTCTGTGAGCATGAAGAACAAGAAGAACAAGAAAGCAAACAAAGCTTAAAAACCTCAGCTTTGGCCGGCTAAGAACGAGCTGTATTCAACTGGACGTATAAGAGAATTTAAGTACCTTTATCTGCACTTTTTTTTCAAAAAATACAGTATTTAAATTGATTTTAACTGTTGCAGGAATATTAACTGAACTGGAAGTTAGTCAGTGTTTGCTGAATTTTGTTATTTGCTAGTAATTACAGGTGTGGGGGTAGCCACATTCTTTGATTTCCTGTCCTTGCCTATTTAAGTGGTACAGTGTGAAATATTTTCTGCTTAAAAACCTCTGCTTTGGCCGGCTAAGAACTAGCTGTATTCAACTGGACATATAAGAGAATTTAAGTACCTTTATCTGCACTTTTTTTTCAAAAATACAGTATTTAAATTGATTTTAACTGTGTTGTAGGAATATTAACTGAACTGGAAGTTAGCCAGTGTTTGCTGAATTTTGTTAATTGCTAGTAATTACAGGTGTGGGGGTAGCCACATTGTTTGATTTCCTGTCCTTGCCTATTTAAGTGATACAGTGTGAAATATTTTCTACTTAAAAACCTCAGCTTTGGCCAGCTAAGAACTAGCTGTATTCAACTGGACATATAAGAGAATTTAAGTACCTTTATCTGCACTTTTTTTTCCAAAAATACAATATTTTAATTGATTTTAACTGTGTTGCAGGAATATTAACTGAACTGGAAGTTTTGACTCTGCTCTTTGGTTAGTCCCTCCCACCCTCTCTGTTTTTGTTTTGGTGTTAATCTTAGTGGCCTTGAAACTGCCCGCCCCTCTTGTAAATTTGTGTTTGGATATTCCTTCTGGGCCCATCTCATTTGCTCACTCAGCTGAGTGCAGTGAGATCATATTCTGATTTCAGGCACTCCTACTGTGTACAAAGAGCATCTGGGAAACCGAAAAAAAAATGTAAGCTTGTTTCCTGCCTTTCCTGTTAAGTGGTATAGACTATTTGTAGGCTTCTGGGCCCCAAAGCCCTTCTGTGTTGGAGGGAAGCCTTCTAGCTTAGTTTTTTTTTTCTTATAACTAGCCAGTTTTCTAGTTTCAGCACTCAAATCTGTTTCTTTGATCTCAGCACTTGCTCAGAAAAAAAAATTCATCTGCTTTTACTGTTCTTGTGTTTCTACCTACTTTATTTTACTTTTGCATCATCTTAAAGGTACTCAATTGTATTTATTACTGCTTGGTGTAACTCATTCTAAGCCTTTTGGTTTAAACACTTGGGCTTCAGACCAGTTGTTTTGCACTGAGAGGGTTTGTGGTCTGCACTGTAGTGGCAGAACAGCTAGCTTACATCCTTCTAGGTTGGGAACTGCTGATTGAGGGCTCAGTGTATGTTATTCTAAAAGTGTATTAATTCTGGTTTAAGCACTTGGGCTTTCAGGCCAGTTATTTTACATTAACAGGGTTTGTGGTCTGCACTCTTGTGGGAGGAGAGGCTGGACTCTGCCCTTCTGAGCTGGGAATTTCTGGTTAAAGGCTTATAGTGCATGCATATCTGAACTGCTTCTTACTGAAGTTGGTGCACCTTGTTTGCTGTGGCATAGACTGGATTCGGGCCTGCTGGATCTAGCTTTGTTTGTGTAACTTGAGCACTAATCCAGGCATTCTCTAAAGTATTCAATTGTATTTATTACTGCTTGGCAGTAACTTGATTAAAGTGTAGCTATCATTCTAAGTCTTTTGGATTAAGCACTTGGGCTTCAGACCAGTTGTTTTACATTAGGAAGGTTTGTGGCATGCACTGTGGTGGCAGGACAGGTAGCTTTCATCCTTCTAAGTTGGGAACTGCTGATTGAGAGCCCAGTGTCTGTTATTCTTAAAGTGCATTAGTTCTGGTTTGAGCACTTGGGCTTCAGGCCAGTTATTTTACATTAAGAAGGTTCGTGGTCTGCACTCTTGTGGGAGAAGAGGCTGGACTCTGCCCTTCTGAGCTGGGAATTTCTGGTTAAAGGTTTATGGTGCCTGAATATTTGAATTGTATCTTACTGAAATTGCTACACCTTGTTTGCTGTAGCATAGACTAGATCCAGGCCTGCTGAATCTAGCTTTGTTTATATGCTTGTTGTTTGTTTGCGTGTTATTTCCCTGGAACGCTAATTCCACCAAATACGCGGCTTCTCAGCGTTTCTGTGGATCACTAATGATATCTGCATTGCTTACTGTACTTATTTCCTTGTTTCACTTGAAAGAAAGTTCCTGTTTCTCGTTTTTGCATTTAAGTTACCTGACACTTGCTCACTAAAGCAATTATATAAGTCAGCACTAAAAATTAAAAGCACTACACCCTCACTCCCCACTGGCCCTTGTTTTCAATTATAAAGGAATTCCCAATATTATTCTAGCATGTCCAAAGGTCACTTGTCAATATCCTCTCCGGTCCAGCTGGCGAATCTGGGAATCTTGAGGCAATGCTACAACTGCCTCATGTACACAGACAACCCTCTCCTCCTCCCAAAAGATTCCAACACATGTGAGAGATGCAACCATATAGCCAAACTGGAGGCTAAGCTCTCTCAACTCAGTATTGGCATAACCAGTCAGGAGGAGAAGGAAACCACACTCACTACAATTCCAGTCTCACACAGACCTACCACGACAGCAAACCAAACACATAATCACACAAAAACATACTCGGAGGCTCTAAATAAAGATCTGCCTAAGCAGCAGAGACCTCCAAAGCAGACACCCAAGCAACCGCTACCCCAAAACAAAACACGTGCAACACATATCTCACAAAGCCAGTGTGCCGAACAGTCACAGCCCTTAAGACTAAACACACCTGATACACTTGTAATAGGTGACTATCGTCAGGCACACTGACGTCCTGCTCACCAGGCTGAACAAGTTGAGGATCACGGTGAGCAGCCTGTCGGGCGCTAGGATCCGCCACATAACACAAACACTAAGGTCACTCCAAGGCAAGTACAAATATGACTCAGTCATTGTCCATGCTGGTGTGAATGACCGGAGACGTACCTCCCTGGACTACATGAAAAGAGACATAGAGGAGCTCTCTGAGCATGTAGCCCAGGCTGGTATGACCCTGACCTTGAGTAGCATCTTACCCTCACCAAGAATGATGCCACAATATGAAGACAAGATGATCAATTTCAACAATTGTCTTAAGTACTGGTGTCATTCAAAGGGGATCCAATGCCTGTCAGCTTGGGATGATATGCTCGACAAGCCACGATGCTTCGCTAGGGACGGCTTGCACCTGTCACCTGGCTTTCGGATATTGGCAAAGTCTCTTGCTACCCCCATAGTGCCTTTTTTAGGCAAGGCTCAAAAGACAAACCCACCTCCATAGGTATCACAAGGGATAAGAAACTAAGAGTAATGCTACTCAATGCCAGAAGTCTAAACCTCAAGATGCATGCACTCAAAACTCTCCTTAGCATGGAGAACATCAATATCTGTGCAGTAACAGAAACCTGGTTCAGTGCTCCCGAGAGCACCCCAGCACTACCAGGTTATACCTCATACCATGCTTTTCGGCCCCAAAACTTGGACCGAACCACAAAAGGAGGGGGAGTATCAATATTCATCAAAGAAACCCACACCTCCAGGTTGGTGGCAAAGCACGAAGCATCAGAGACTATCCATGTGCAACTAACAGTTGGTAAAACTGCCTTCCAGTTTATATCCTGCTACAGATGACCCTCCCAAAGCCAGGAACCCCACTCGGCCTTCCTGAGAACACTGGAAAATATGAAGGTCTCTCCAAACACCATTATATTGGGCTACATCAACTACCCAAACATAGACTGGGAGCATTACTCTAGCTCCAACACCCTAGCCCAAAGGTTCCTAGAATTTATAAACTCAAATGCTATGGAACAA
The DNA here is from genome assembly GCF_019279795.1 of Protopterus annectens. Classification (NCBI taxonomy): domain Eukaryota; kingdom Metazoa; phylum Chordata; order Ceratodontiformes; family Protopteridae; genus Protopterus; species Protopterus annectens. The sequence goes on from NC_056725.1 coordinate 1,761,717,331, forward strand.
CTTGTTACCACTCCCACAAGAAGGGAAAACATACTGGACCTGATCATCACCAACATGGGGACTCTATGCTCCAGAACAGAAGTGTATCCCTCACTGGTAAGATCAGACCATAAACTAATCTCACTGGATATTCACATCCCGACCCCACCCCCTGCCCCGAAAACCACAGTGAAAAACTTCTCTAAAGCAAATTTCACACTCCTCAAAACCGAGGTGGAATCCTTCAAAGCCCCCGGGCCTGTGGAAAATACAGCCCAGACCGCAGAATCCTTTATAAACGCATTCTATGAACACCTTCAGGAATGCATGGATCATGTGATCCCAAATAAAACCAAGACCCAATCCTACAAAGGCAGACGTCCTGTCTGGTGGACCCCAGCCATAAACAAACTATACAATAGAAGGGGGAAGCTACTAAAAGATAGAGCAAAATCCCAAAAAGGGAAGGCATCACTGATCAGTATTAGCAAAAAACTACGGGCACTCATAAAATTGTCTAAGGCCAGCTTCGAGAGAAAAATTGCGCAGGACACTAAGGATAATCACAAGGCTTTCTTTAGTTACGTTAAGAATCTGGGTGGTAATTCCCAGATATGCTCAAAATTAGTCCAAAATGACAAAAAATACACCGAACCCACAGACATTGCCAACATCCTAGCTGACAGGTTCAGCGCAAACTTCTCCCTCCCCACCAAAGGGCAAATATCTATCCCAGCAGAGTGCTGACCCCCTGACATCTCAGATGCTCAGGTAAGAGCCGCCCTCTCCAAAGCAAAAAACACAGCATCAATGGGACCAGACGGTGTCCCGAGCTGCGTCCTACATGAACTCCAAGAAGAGCTAAACCCAAACATAAAACTACTGTTCAATCTCAGCCTTACTACAGGATATGTGCCCAAAGAGTGGCGTACAGCAACAGTGGTCCCTCTCCATAAGGGTGGTGCCTCAACGGATCCTGGAAACTATCGCCCCATAAGCCTGACTAGCTTGGTCTGCAAAGCTATGGAAAGGATCATCATGGACGTCATAAATAAAGATATTGGGGACCTACAGACACTGGATCCTACCCAGTTCGGCTTTGTTAAGGGCAGATCCCGCCTCTTAAACCTGATTGATTTCTTTGAAACAGTCACCAAGGCCATTGACGAGGGGAAGGTGGTCCACACAGCCTACCTGGACCTCGCAAAAGCCTTCGATACAATACCCCACTCGGGCATTATAGATAAGCTCACCAGCTTAAATATAAACCCCTATGTCACTAGATGGATTGCAAACTGGCTCAAGGACAGAACCCACATGGTTAGAATTGCTGGAGCCATGTCAGACTCCAAACCAGTTACAAGTGGTGTCCCACAAGGCTCAGTCCTGGGACCTCTCTTGTTTGGTATATATTTCTCGGAGGTACAGGCCAACACGGAAGGACTGTGGCTGACCAAGTTCGCAGATGACTGCAAACTGGGCGCCATAATAGACTCTCCAGCCGACACAAGCATCCTCCAAAAGGGCCTCATAGAAACAGACAACTGGTGCTAGAGCCATGGTCTCAAGCTAAATGCCAAAAAGTGTATAGTCATCCCCTTTGGCAAAAACAAAGTGCCCACAAATTACCACATAGGTGGTAATCCATTAAGTACAGAAGAAGTAATTAGGGACCTGGGGACCCAAGTTGATAGCAATCTCTCATTTGACAACCACGTGGCCAAAGTGGTTAGAAAAACATTTTATGTAGCCCACCTAATCATGAAGGGATTCACATCTAGATCAGGGGAGGTCATCGTGGCCTCTTTACTCATCCCTCATCAGGCCCATAATTGAGTACAATGCCCCTTTTGGGATGTACCTTACCAGACACCTGCAGCAACTGGAAAGACCCCAAAAGTACCTCACCAAGAGGATCAAAGGGCTCAAACAGATGCCATATGCTGCCCGGTTAAAAAAACTCCAGCTCTACTCTGTGGCATACCACCTGTTCAGAGGCGATCTGTGCCTGATGTATAAAGCCATGTCCAACCCGGAATTAATGGACATGCTGCACCTCAGAAAATCCAAATCCCATCGAGCTACGCGCTCAAGAGACTTGAACCTCAGCACTGAAATAAATAGGACATGCTGGAGGGACAGATTCATAACCCAGAGGCTCCCTTCACTCTGGAATAAAATCCCAGTCCAGGTTAGGCAGAGTCCCTCATTGACTCTCTTCAAGAGGAATCTTGATGAGTGGATGGGAGATCATAGGTTTACCCTGGGTATCACTTCTGTGTCACTGTTAGACAGAGGCACAGTATACTAATCTCGAAAAAGGGCATAGCAAAATAAATTTAAAATGGGTGGCGAAAGCCAAACACATTCTGGCTAGGCTTATAAATGCCCTAGGGCAGATAGCCTAGTATGAACCTATGAACATCCAGAAAACAGCTTTCACCTTGCTGCTATTGCTACATATGCAGCTATCCCCATAGCTCACACCTTTTAAACAATCAAGGAACAAAAAAAAAAACTTTTGACAGTGATTTTAAATACTGCTGTTATACACTTAAAATATACAGTCTGAAAGTCAAGTGTTTATCACAACTTAGCAGATTCAATCCTTTAAGATTTACCAGAAAGAAAAACTTTATAAAGAAACAGACCAAAAATGAGGAAAAATTCACTGACATTTTGCAAAATCAGAGACACTAGAAATCACAGCTCTCAATTTTGGAGCACAAGAATCAGGGACAAAGCAAAAAATAATGGTGGTAAAGGTCCAAACGCAGGGACAGATTTTCTTATACACTTAATTTGCTAGAATAGCAATCTGTGCTGTAGCCCTCAAATTATCCCAGTTATGCTCATTAGGGTTAAAATATAATTATCGACCATGTGATGAGTAAGGCAAATCTCTAAACCAAATGAGATAGGTTAACTTGAGCTAGGCTTAAAATTGCCCACAAAGGCATCTTGCCTAGTACTTTCCTACCATGAACTACTATTACTAGGAGCATGCATTTTCTGACGAGAGAGAGTTGAGCTCTATGCTTATATGCCTATTCACAGTCCTGACTATTGTTATTTTATACTTAAATTATTAAAAGTGACTGCCTTACTGTCCTGTGCAGTTTGTACTGTTACCATGGACCAAAGCTAATATCATTTCCTACCACTATTGGAAAAGAAAATATATATATGCAAGGGTCCCATCCCTGAAACTGATAATGTCAGCTCTTTTCTGCATTTCAGTTTTAACGGCCATATAGAAATATATAAGCACCTCCACTCCCAGTCACTATAATGAATAACGAATAATAATAATAATAATAATAATAAAGACTGCTTCACTGCTGTGAGCCGTTTATCTCTATCAATGTCCATAATCTCATATCTTGCCACAACTGAATACACCTGCAAGGGAGAAAAGGTCCATGAAGATAGAAGTGTCCAGTCCTCTCTGCATCTCTAATCAAATAGCTAAAGATACCAGGTTTCACTGTAGGAGCACTAGATGAGAGAAAACTAGACGCAAGACACTTGAGTGAAAAGCCATCCTTGAAGATTGAAGTGCCTGCTTCTTTCTGCTTCCCTGGTGGAATGGTTAGAGAAAACAGCTTTTACTGTAGGAGTTCAAGAATCTGGGACACAGTCAAAAATAACAGGGAGGGGGCAAAATTAATGATAATTATAAATATTTCTCTTATTCACTTAAAACGTTAACACAACATATTTTGCATCAGCATGCATTTTCTAAATAAAATATGAAGCAGGAAACTCTAATGACTAGCATTATTAACTTGTCTGCAATCCTTGGTGATTTACCATAAAATCAAGGGAGCAGAAATTTTAAGGCAAAAATCACAGAAGTTCTGCTAAATTAAGGACAGTTAAGAAGTAAGGGGTATGAGTTCCCTGCACATCTCTCAATTTATTTGCTCAACAATTTTGGACATACTAAAATAATTGGGGACAAGCTCAAGGATAATTTTAATATTACTCTAATTCATTAAAAAATTTCAAAGAACAACATTGAGATACATTTTCTGAATAATAAGAGATATGAAACTGTAATGTCTGGAATTTACTTGCCTGTGATGCTCAGTGAGCGACAGGCCGTCAAAAAAAATTACAGAAAAAACAATGGACTTTTTGCAAACATCTGGGATAGCCGAGAAGTAAGGACCAAAGCATAATGGTGCAGACTGTTATGCACACATCTGGGCATAGTCGCAGTCACTCGCACTCAAACACATTTACACACGAGTACTCTCAAGATGCGTGTGCACACGCGCATGCATACACACACACACAGACACACACACACAGACACACCACTTACTTTTATGTGACATGGCTGCAATGAGGAGATCTAGCTTCAAATACTAAACATTCTTCTTGTTCACTGCAATCATTATGGCCCAAAGTGTAAAACAGAATGCTGATACATTTTATAGTCAAGACTGTTCAGTGACATGCATTTTTTTTGTTTGTTTATTATTAATGCTTTCTCAGCAATCCCTTTTTTCTACATGTTTCTATTTATAGATGTAGCAAGTGAATGTGTAAATGACAACTAGCAAAAAATAAAGCAAAATATAAAATAAAAAGGATCACTGAACAGCACTCCATTACACAGTCTGTATGTAGTTATTGTATGATTTTACGGCTTGCTGCCTTTTCAGAACTCATGGACTGCAGGTTCAATGATTTTTTTCTCCCTCCCTGCTATTTTCATTTAGGGCTGTTCATGAGTTTTTTTTTTCATATAAGTTGTTATTTACGCATGCAGCAAGTCTCAGGCTCACTTCAGGACTTTCTGAATTTGTAAAAAATAATTTGCGGAAAAAACATTGTATAGGTCGCTGCTTGAACTTTTAATTCATGAGAAATGAGACTGTTAGAAGGAAAGCAGCCAGCAGAACAAAATAAAAACAAATGTGTCCTTACCACAAATCTACTATTATTATCTGTTTTTCCTCTTCTATCACTTTTATAGCCCTTCTAAGCATTAGTACCATTATTCCCCTTTTCCTTTGTCTCCGATATTCTGCTGAATATCTATCATAAAACCCTCTTTGTCAAATTCACATACTCACTTCTTTCCAGATATGTCTCCTGCAGCATGTTTCTTATGCTCTGCATTTCTTAAGACAATTCAGTACTTCTTCGTTTTTGTCTGTACCTGGAAAGCAATTTACATTCCAAGATAGTATGGCTAGAGTAGTCTATTTATTAAAGAGCTATTGTTCTCACCTACTATACATGACATTTTTTAATATGTATTTCTAAGTTTTGACTTACACGTGTACACTGTTTGGCAAGTGGATCTTTTATACAGTTGTTTCTTCTCATCTCCATTTAAACATATGCCACATTGTCAAGACTTTTTGCTTTAATAAAAACCCTCAAACAAGAAACTAAATGGATTTGAAGAACAATCCCATTGCCTATTAACTAAGAGCAAGCACAAAAAACTGTATATTTTCAGCAAAAGAAGTTTAATCCTCCAGACAGGAAAAGCTGCCCTAAATTGACAACTGCACCCACAGACATTACATAATCTAAAGTTAAAGTTACTCATGCTAAAAGGCATGTTGCAGCCTGTGTTCCTACTTACACTGATTTCTGTCTGTTCTTCCCCTCCCAGATATGAAAAACAGCTTGCATGCTTTCAGAAAACATTAACCTTTAGCACTAAGAAAAAGTCCACTGACTATCTTTAAATAAAACTAAATTATGCACTTTATATTAAATATGTTAAAGTATTAAGGCTGCTCGGGAGGATACTATATTTTTTTTCAATTCCCATAATTTCAGGCTTTTTTAATGAACTGCTTGCATTTGTAACTTTACATTTTGCACTTCCATCAGCAAAGAATGTTCAGAATTCTCAAGACTAATTGCTTGCACCTACCTGCAGACACCTTAATCCCATGTAAAAGTAGCCAGAAATGATAAAGCATCTAACAACTCTGCAAATGTTTAGAGTAATCTTTGTAAATTTCACTTAGAATGCAATGTACAAAATTCCTGTAGCCAACTGCCCTCAGCTGCAGACTTCCTGCCTCCCACTGAGAATATTTGCTAATGGAAAAAACAGCAAGGTGTTATCTTTGTGGCTGCAAGAAACTTAGCATTTTTCATCCCTTTAATTGTTTTGTTTTATTTTTCAACTATATTTAATTACAAAAAACTGTTTAAAGCTTATGCTAAGGGCATTAACGTAGACATCCACCCTTGTAAAAAGGGAAATTATTATCTTAATTGTACATTTATATTAATCAGTTCCCTTCTACATCCCACTCTCAACTCAGCCCAAGATCACATTATATTAGCAAACTTGCTTCTGTCTAGTCTTTCTCATCTTGCTATAGTGTAAAGCCTACTTTTCTTACAGCAAAGAAACAGTACTTATTTACTTTAATACCTTTAACATGTGCAATAGTCAATAAAAAGATCCCCCCAAGTTTAAAATACTCTACTGCACACTACATAAAACTGCTTTACAATAGAACATGCATTTTATATATAATGACATGTTTTATATAAATACCAATAAGAACAAACATTGTTTTACAGTTACTATTTTTCCCTTTAGTGTCCTTCTAAACATTAATGAAAAAGTTCAACATATGCTTTAGCGTCCAGCCACAAATTTAACACTCAACAAAAATTCTGGTCTTTCCTAGCCACTTTTTCCTTGCAAAGCCATATTTCACAAATGTGACTGATGCTTTACAGTCAATGTTAATGGTTTTCTTCCTGATCATCTTCACCCCCCTCCCCCACACCATGTCCAAGGTACTCCCAATTCTTTTAATGAACTCTTGTGCTTCTTTCATGGAACAATAGAAAAGTTTACCTGGCAAAGACTCTTCAAACTTTATTGTCAGAAGAATGACAAGGAGAATACCATTCTGTTTGCTGGCTCACCTCTTGTTGGATTAATATTTATTCCTCCTTAACTTGCTCTGCATCAAAAATGTCTTTGATCCTCCAGAAAAAAAAATTCTGAAGACAGCAAGACACAGCAGCTTGAATCTCACACATACCTATTGTAATCACCTGATTGCTAGGGCAAATATGCTTTCCTGGCATACAGTGAATAATTATTTTTCAGAAACAGTTTGCAGTTTCCAATTTTTGTTGCTTTTCATTTCTACCACAGTTTTGTCAGGATCAAATCTTTCTGCAGTTTTGAATGCATCTAATTGTGTGGCTAGGGTGGGAAGACAGGGGCAAACACCCTGGATGCAAAATGTGTGTGCGCGTGGGGGGTGCAACCAGATGACCCCATTGTTTCGTTAATGCAATACTGGCTTTTAAAAGCTGGTAGTGCATTTGTGGTCAAACCTGAACACTATAGTGCTCCATATGAGATCTAAAGTGTAGCAACTGCCTGCAATGCAGCAAGCAGCTTGCTACAGTTTAAAAGAAAAAAATGTTTTAACTAAAGCCTGAGCACTGTAGGATTCCATGCAGGCAGGGTATAAACTGTAGTAATTGTTTAGTACATTTGTAGCAAACAGTTTGCTACAGTTTAAAACAATTTTTTAACTAAAACATGAGCTCTGTAATGCTCCATGCAGCCAGAGTATAAACTGTAGTAACTGTTTGCTACATCTACAGCAAACAGTTTACTATAGTTTAAAAAGGAGAATTTTTTAAACTAAAGCAAAGGTGCTGTTGCATAGAAATGCGACTTGAACGACTGGGGAGGGGGACTGTGTTGTGCATCCGGCCAACAGAAGGAATGTCTTTTTTTTTTTTTTTTTGCTCATCAATGGAGGAGCTGGTGGGGTTGAGGGTGGGGTCATTAATTTAACTGTAATGAGCTGATACAATGTCTGGATTGGCATATTACAGTGAATGTTTTTTTTTTACACCATTCTTCACTTGAAGAGCAGAGGGGATGGGCACTGGTTCACAGTACCAGCCCAGGGTGCTGTTTGAACCAGCTATGCTTCTGAATGCATCTTTAAAAATATAGGTCTTGGCTGCTTTCTCATGGCTGGGTTTAGGGAATACACTCTGTGCACTTTCAGTTAACAAATCTTGCTGTGGAACATCAGTCCAGTTGCTTATTTGTGCTTTCATATAATTAACAGTCTGTCAGTTCTAGTTTCTCTGATAAAGCAGAAAATTACAGGTTTCTCTGTGAGCTCGTTTAACTTTACTATTTTTTGCAACAGCCCTTCTTGAGAAGCCTCATACTCAGCCTTTTATTAATTTCGGCTTCTGATTTTTGCAGTTTTACCAGTTCATCTGAACAGCTAATTAAAGCTTCTTCAATTTTTCCCTACCTTTCGTTATTTGAGTTGATATATTTCTTCAGAATTTCATTTATTTTAATAAACCCTAATTGCATTTGAGTTTTCCTCTAAATTACTGGATGCCATCTCTTGCACCAAAGGTGAAGCTTCAACTGCTTTTTACTGTATAGCTGCAATATTCTTCCCAAACAGTACTTTCTCTTGACCTCTCCTGTTTGATTTTCTTTCAGGATGTCTAAATTTCTTCTTTGAAGGCATCCAGGCAGTGTACCTACTAGCCAGTGACTGAATTTTACCCCAAAACTTACATTTTATTTATTCCATTTTCTCAGTTTCTGTTTTCACATTAGGCCAGCTGAACGTAAGTTATTGATCAGTGTGCAACCACATTGGAAGTCCTCAAGTATACAATCTTACGACTACCCCATTTGCTGAAATCCTGGTAGCTACAGCAAATGTGTTACATAGTTCAGTACTCTCAACACTGCCCTATCACATACTGCAATAAGGTTCTCCATCAATTGTTTTATATTACTGTATTTTCAAAGTGGTAAGTTACAATTTAAGGACTCTACTAAAATCATTACAAGAGCCGAATGCTCTTTTTTTTCATATCCAGTTGGACTTTGATTCCCTTCCAAAAGAAAGTCAAGCAACAGGAAAATGTCTACATTTTCTCTTTTATTACCTGGAAATGAATGAAACAGTAGCAATATCATCCTTAAGGCTATTACACAAAAAAATCTCCTATCTGGGGGAGCTTTATGCAGTCATATGCTATATGGGTGACATGGTATGTGAATCAGTCCTGAGATTTTGCATTAGATATATACTTAAATGTGTACAATAGTGGAAGAAAGGACATTTCAGTGTTTTTATTCTCATTAATTTATATTACATTTTTTGGAAAAGGAGGAATATACATTGGTCAACCATAACAATTCATTCATATAATTGTTTTCCCAAAAGTGATGTCATCAGGAAAAAACAAAGGACTGACAAGACTGTGTCATCATGGTTCTAATACAGGCCAACAGTGGATTGATTTTGCCTGCTTTATATAAATGCCCTTCTCATCTGAAGAGAACAGGAGAGAAGACCCTTTTCCACTATTTTTCACCTTCCCTAAAAGTGATGAGAGGGTGAAGTTCTTGCATATAAACCCAGAGAGGACCCATACAGGGTCCATCCTGGTGCTGCTGGACGAAGCCTGTACAGACAGGCAAGAAAAATGGACTGAAGCAGCTGATACCAGCATCATATCCTTTGACAATACAGGCCCATGCTTATGATTAGGCATCTCCACTACTAAACACTCCATGTATTGTCCTGCAGAGAAAGTTCATGAACCTAGGGAACAATTTTATGTGGTCCTGACCATACTATCATATGTGAGTCAACCAAGTAAGCCTATGAGAATCCTGGACTAACACTCATGACACTTTTTAGATACCCAAGTGACAGATTTTTGTGATTCAGAAGTGGGAACCATTTAAAAAGGAGATACAGCTTCACTGGAGCTTGAGGTTGGTTTGCATTTCTTAACTGTTTTTTTTTTTCCTTGACATATACCACAGCTGATTTCTCTCTCCTATTTTCAGTTCAGATGAACTACAGCTAGAAGACTTATTCTTGCATTATTTTTCTCAGAAAAGTTTGGCAATGTTTATAACTTTCACTCTGTCAAAAAGTCTTCTTAACCCAGTGGGTTTGTTAAACTTTAATCAGTACTCGCAGTTACCTGTGCTAGAATAGCAGCCTCAAACAAACTGGACACCAATACAGAAATCTTTAGGGATGATATACAGAGCTCTGTCTCACCACTCTAGCGCCTTTGTCGCTGTGAGGCCTGCACTGGTCTTTCCAGGGAATGACTGGACTATGTCAGCTCTGTCAGTAAGTAAACTTGAATGCTATGACTTACTGCTACAATGACCCTCCCTGAAGTAACATCAGGCAGCTACAATATGAAGAAATACTTATTATGACCATCTTAGTGATGCAGACTGATAACACCTTATGACCGACAACCATTGTATGAGTAACAGTTTGGCTGCTGGAACAGCAAAGCAGGAGAGGATGGGGATAAGTGGCTTACAGCTTGTCCATCTTGGGGGAATGACAGTAGTTTCCTGTTGATTAGAGGCTTGCATAAAAACAAGGGCTGCTACTAGGACAGGTGCAGGCTTGACATTCCTGGTCTGGAGAAGGTAGCCTTTGGAGACGTGCACACGTACGTCTGTGAAGTGTGCATGCATTCTAAAAAGGGCACAGAATATCCTTGTAGTGAAGCTAGTGCTCATATCAGCCCCAAGGGGGCACAGTTAAGCTTTTAGTGAAAACTGCTTAGCTGCCACTCAACATGATCTTAGCTGCTGGTTAGTGAGGACTGAGGCATGCGATTCTGTGTTCTGGAAACATGTATGGAAAAGATATAGAGGATCCCAGTCAGGTGGAAGTGAGAGACTAGCTTGGACATGGGGGTCCTCTGGACTGCAGCACACAAGAAAAGGATGGAGTGGTGAGAGTGACAAATAGTCCTCGTGGCTGCTTGCATGCTGGCCCCTCTGGATGCCCTACCCCTATATTGCAATTGCTATAACCATAGTATGGAGGATGCATGACATGAGTCTGACTGGAGGGAGAGGATGGTAGACAGGTATGGGGGTTGCCAAAAACACCTAGAAAAGCAATACTTACCATCCAAAACTGACTACATACAAACTGCATATTGTTACAATCCATAATGCTAATATCCCAAAGCTTCCATTTTTTCTTTCAAAACCTACCAATCAGCTGTAAAGATGGGAAAATAAATATGAATCAAACTGATACCTACCTGATATACTGCTGCATCCAAGTTGCTAAGAGCCAGGAAAGCCATGTTGTTTTGAACTGCATAAACTATAGATGGAATGCTCAGTTTCAGCATTTCTTTGGGACTTCCTACAATATTTTCTCTCAACGATGAGCACAGGTTCCCCAAACTTCCACTTTCTCTGTTAAAAATATTAAAAAATGTACTTAAATTGAAAACTAACCGATGTGTACCTTAATGCTGCAAATACTGTTAACCAACAGAAACTTCTTAAAAGTATGTTACTTGAGGTACATTACAGTGAAAATTAAATTGACATTACCTGTAAGGGACACCACAAATTACGAAATAACAGACATAATTGCACATTAAAAACACACTACAGCACATATACTATTAAAACCTTTCATATTTTCAAGAATGCAACTACTTTACATCACAGCATGAAATTTATATGTTTTACTTTTTATACTAGTCAACAGGGTCAAAACATTAGAAAATCTTTGCCACATATTAAATTTAACATTTTCAAAATGGGTAGAATGAATAAATGGTGTATGGGTGAAAATCCAGCACAAACGCACACAGACACACACACACACACACACACACACACACACACACACACACACACACACACACACAAAGAAAAAAAACACGTTCAGGAGTCATGCAAGACTCAGGAGGAATATTGTATTACTGGAGTTGTGCAGGGAGCACAGAAAAATTATGTTCTTAAAAAAAAGCATTAATTTGTTTTTCAAGGAGTGAGATTTTTGTTCATAGCAGAAAGTACTGCTGTGTAAGTAGATGTCCTTCTCTTCACTGTTGCAGTATTCTTTACAATATGGATCCCCTGCCAAAGGCAGCCTGACATCCAGCCAGTATACCAAAGCCCTTAGGTTGCTTTAAGGTATGCTGTACATCACACGTATGCACCTAGTGTATAGCATAAGGCATAAAGGTAACGCCCAGCTGTACCATCCTCAGAACTGAGAGCCTCCAGTAGGAACACCAGTCCAAGGAAAAAATAAATAATCATTACATCCAGAGGAGAAAAGAACCAGGGGGAAGGAGGGAGGGAGTGAATACTGCAACAGTGAAGAGAAGGACATCTACAGTTATAGTAAGATCTTACACAACTGTACTATGTCCATCCATTTCACTGTTTCAGTATTCTTTACAATAGGGAAAGTGCAAAGGCTCAGGAAGAAAAAAGGGAGTAGTAGGATGGACCAGCAGAGCTCTCTTGGAACTGCAGCTGTAGCTCTGGAAATCGCATCTAACTTATAATGCCTGGTAATTGTATGCACAGAAGACCAGGCAGCTGCCTCAAGGATATAGTTAGAATCCAGACCCTTTAAAAAAGCACCAGAAGAAGCCACAGTCCTAGTATAATGAGCCTCAAAAGAAGAAGAAAGGCTCTTGTCATGGAAGGCATAACAAAAGAAATGGCTTTAGAAATTCAAATTCCCAAATATTTATACACTCCCTCTTGCTCAAGTTCTTTTATATCACATTATTGTCCAAAACTGAGGTTTTCCTGGTGCTGCAGTTTTCCTGCTTTAAAGGTTGCTTTTGCACATTTATCAAGGCCAAATGACATTCTTATACCATCTGAAAAAGTTTTGACAATTTGCAGTTGTGCTTTCAGTTCCTCTTCTGATGAGCTATACAGTATTAAATTATTGACAAAGAGAAGATGAAAAGTCTTTACACTTTGTTGTTTTCTAGGAGCCAAATTATAGCCATGGCCTAAGCTGTTAAGTAGACAGCTTAATGGGTTAATGGCAAGGCAGAATAGCAGCGGTGACAGAGTCACCCTGGAATATCCCCCTTTTAATTTTTATCCCTGAGATAATAATTTGTCCTTTATCATGGCTTAATTGCAAAGTGGTCTGCCGCTGTGTCATGGTCACTCTTTTATCCTAGTGTGAAAAAAAACCTGATAGACAAGGGCCAGTAATTCTGTCAATTTTAGTTAAATTCATTTACTGGCTAGTAAGTACACTGCCTGGATGCCAGCAAAGAAGAAACTTCCTGAAAGAAAATTAACTGGAAAAGGCAAAGCGAAAACACGGATTGAGAAGAATGCTGCAGTTGTTCAACAAAAAGGAGTTCAAGTTCCAGCTTTGGTAAAGAGATGGTTTCCATTAACTTAAAGGAAAAAATAAATAAAATTGCTCAGAGCTGATCAAAATAAATAAAACACTGAAGGAGTATACGAATTAAAATAAAAGGCTGGAAAATGGAAGAAGCTTTAATCAGCTATTCTTAATGAAGAAAAGGCTGGCTTAATATGACATTACTTAAGTAGAGCTACTTCAAAAAATGGTACAGTTAGAGGATGTAGAATACAGAGAAAACCTAAGATTTTCTGCTGTACCAGAGAAACTGGAAGAAACAGATTGTAGTAATTTCATGAAAGCACAAATAAGTTAACTGGACTTGTATTCCACAGCAGGATTTGTTAACTAAAAGTGCATATTGTGTGTATACTCCAAACCTGGTCATAATAAAGCAGCCAAGACTTGTATTAGTAAGGATGCAATCATATCTGCAGAAAGAGTTGATCCTGAAAAAAACTGTGGCAGAAAGGCAAAGTATTAAAAATTGGAGACAGTAGAAATTGTGGAAAATGATTATTCAGTGTTCATTAGGCAGAAGAGAAGCACATTTATCCTAGCAACTGGGGAATATACAGAAGTAGGTGTGAGATTTAAGCTGCAGTATCTAGCGGTCTTCGGGATATTTTTTCTGGGGAATCAAAATTATTTTTGAATCAGAACAGGTTAATGAGGAAATACAAAAGTTTGTCCAACAAAAAGTGAACCATCAAACATAAGGGGACTCTACTTCTCATTCTTCTAATAATAAACCTCATACAGAGACTTCAACAGTGAAACCTTTCCAATGTTCCAAAGGAAAATAGTCAAAAGACAGGAGGAAAAAAAGCACAGGAGCTGACTAGAAGAATCAGTAGTACCTTGGACTTAAACCAGAGTCTGGAGCTAGAAGATGGAGATGAACAGGAAGAAAACCAGCAACCCTGAAATTAGTGAATAAATGCGAAATTAAAAAGCAATCACATTTGTAAAACATGGTTTTACAAAAAGAAATGGCTGAGAAATATTGCATTTTTTGTTGGCTTTGTTAAACTTGTGGGGGAACTGAAAGGCACTTAACCCACTTCTTGTCATTAATGTTTGGAAGGACACTAACAGGAAGAAAGAAAAAGTCACTGTAAATAATTTATTTTTCTTACAGTATTTGTATAAACAATTCATGATATAAATTGCACGTTATATATAAAGGAGTTTCAATTGCTGTTGTATGAGATAAAGCTTCTAAAGTAAACAAACACTTTCTATTTTTAAAAAATGTAGGCATTACAATGTTACAAAAAAGAAGGATGGATGGACAAAAGCACAAAGTTAATAGGTTGCAATCTTGGACTGCTGAAGTGTGGAATAGGGTGTAAAAGTGCATCAATTATAATATATGCAGAGTTAAGATGTTTCTTTTACATTTGCATAGTTGGATGTCTGGATTAATGTCCTTGGTTTAATTTACTAAGTTTTTTGTGTGAGCAAGAGGGCTTTAAAAATAAGAGACCACACAATGTAATTAATAGTTTTCCTTTAGCAAATAAATGTTCAGTGTGAGCTGAGAAGTCTGCAGCTGGGGGCAGCTGTACATTCTGTTCTTATGCTTCTAAGGAAACAAGCTGAATACAGGTGAAAGCAATAAATCTCTAGAGATCTAGACATTCTTTAATGAGAGAAGCAAAATTAAAAGGTGCAAGGGAAACAACTTAGTGAAAAGTAAAGTTAGAAATTATTCAACACAAGAGTTAGCAGCTTTTTTGGTACCTAAATACTTCAATGCATTTACTAGAACAGTATACAATGTAATTTTATTTAAAGATAGCCAGTGTACTTTTTCTTAAGTCTAAAAGGTAATATTTTTGGAAACATACAGTCTTTCACATTTGGAAGGGGAATAAAGATAACACAAGAACAACAATTAGTTTAAGCAACAGCACAGTCTGTAACATGCACCTCGGCACAGATAACTTTAATTTTAGGTTAGATAATGCCTACGACAGCTGTTGATTTGGGGCAACTGTTTCTATCCTGAGGGTTAAACTTCAATGTTTGAAGATGTACCTAGTTTTGTGCATTTGTTTTAAGTGAATAGGTTATGGGGTATTCTGGGGTTGTTTTTTTTTTTTTTTTTTTTTTTTGAAGGTTTTCATTAAACCAAAATGTCTTGTAAAATGTGACATAGGTTAAAATATACATGACAGGAAACAACTGTATGAAGGATTAACCTGCAAAACAGTGGGTGCATGTAACACAAAATCTAGAAACAAACATTAAAAAAAGCCGTTACATATAGCAGGTGGGAATAATAACTTATCATACAGGCTACACTATCTATATTATTTTGGAATGAAAATGGCCTCACAGGTATAGACAAAAAAAGGTAGGAATACTGAATTACATTAAGAAATGCAGTGCAAATAGTAATGCTATAGGAGGCACATTTGGAAAGAAGTGAGCATAGGAATTCGATTAAGAAAGGATTTCAGGACGGATATGAAGCAGAATAAAGATAATGGCAGATTTGTGGTAGTAAACGGTTATTGGCAAGGTAGAAAGGTTACACTGGCGCATATTTATAGTCACCTAAAACCACTTTTATGGAGCTTAAGAAAATCAGCTTTCATCATAGAATATTACTTACAGGTGGGGAATATAACTTGATTTACAACAGTGAGGTTGTATCTATAGGACCTAGAAGGGAAAATATAACAAAAGAATGTAGATTTCCGTACAAATTTATGAAATTAATTGGCATGGAAGACATGCATTCAGAAGTATGAACTTGGAGATAATTAACATATTATTCCCCCAAATTACAAGAACTGAGGAAACTAGACAGAAATTATATGTCACAAAAATGTGCCTTTAACTGAAAGCTTCAACACACATCCAATATCTTTTTCAGATTATGTGCCAAAAACTAAGATAAAAATCCAGGGTAATAAAGTGAAAATGAGAGACTAGTACTTCCCCACCTACCTGTTAAAAAGAGAAGAATTTAAGGAATGGGTAGTGGAAACTAATCAGGAGTTATTAGGGAAGATAGAATTTTCTTCAGAAGTTATAGCTATTGAGTGGGATAAAATGAAAGCAGTTTAAAACATAGAAATAAAAGCAAAATAAACATGGATAAGAAGTAATTATTTTGAACGACTGACAAAGGTTAAAGTATTGCAAAATAAGAAGAATCTCACAGAACAAGAATAGCAGCAACAACAAAATTAAGAGAAAATAAGTAGTGTCTGGATAATATGTATGAGTTTAGAAAGATTGCAACTGCTCCTAAGCAATTTTTTTTTATAACTGTGGAGCACAAAATCTTTTAGTACAATTACTTAGGCAACAGACAGTAGAAAGGATTGTTGCCAAACTTAGGAAGCCTATAATAAGAAAAATAACCAGAAATCCTGTAGAGGTATTAGAGACATTTCAGAAATGTTATGAAAACTTGGATAAAGAAGAGAAATGTGGAAATTATGAAAATGCACAAATGGAAGTATGCCAAGGTTAGAGGTAGAGGAAGCTCAACAACTAGTTAAGATAGGAGGAAATGAGATAAAAACTGATATATAATCAATCTGCAGAAAAGTCTGCAGAAACAGATGGTATTCCTGTGGAAGTTTGGAAGCTAGAAGGGAAGAAAGTGATATAATCTGGAAGGCTTTGTTTAACAGTATTTTAAAAGGAGAGGAAGCACCAACATCCTGGAAGAAAGCTGCCATGGCTCCAATGCTAGCAGACCGTAAAGACCCAGCAGACCCAGATTTATATAGGCCCATTTCAATTTTAAACCATTATTACAAAGTGTTTATATTTACAATAGCAAAAACATTGTGAAAATTGACAGACATGTAGCAATGTGGCTTTGTGGAGGGGAGGCAAACATGTGGCATTAATAGAACAATAATGATCCAGATGGAAGAAGAAATGTAAAAATACCACTGCTGTTGGTGGGTCTTGATGCAGACAAAGAATTTGATGGAGTAAGCTGGGATTTTATGAGTAGGGCAATTACAGCATTTGTATTCCCTGATGCAATAATAATGTTAATTAGGAGGATATATGAAG
This sequence comes from Protopterus annectens, assembly GCF_019279795.1. Lineage (NCBI taxonomy): Eukaryota > Metazoa > Chordata > Ceratodontiformes > Protopteridae > Protopterus > Protopterus annectens. The sequence continues at coordinate 1,761,734,568 of NC_056725.1, forward strand.
AATTGGAGGAAAAAAGTAAGAGGATTCCTCTCTACTAAGTTGTGTCTGAACAGAGGAACCAGGCAGGAGTGTATTCTTTTCCATTTGTTAATTGCATTTTATTTACCATCGCTGGCAAAGAAAATAAGGGAATCAGAAATTCAAGGATATAATTAGTATGGTAATCAAGAAAATATGGCTTAATTTGCAGAAAATATTATTTTGTATGTGATAAATCCAGAAAAGGATATCTCAGTTTTGTGGAACATTTTGAGGCAGTTTCAATTCTTTTTGGAATATAAAATCAGTGAAGACAAAAGAAAGGCTATAGCCAAAAATTATAGACCTATACACAAACTGGTTTGTCAATACCCATACTTGCAGGAACATGATAAAATGAAGTATTTAGGAGTATAGATTAAAAAGGCTTCCGGTATAGCAGCTAAAGATAAGTGGGAAGAGACTAAACAAAAGATTATATAAAAAATGGGAAACTGGAAGCTCTCATTTATGAATATGCATAATCAGATGCAAGCAGTGAAAATGCTTTAAGCCCTTTTAGTTTTACATATGGATGAAGCATAACTTTATCAAATAGAGAATAAGTTGTGGGCAATAATAAAATGTTGAGGGAATTTTTCTGGAAGGGGAAGAGGGCAAGAGTTAAGCTGGATAAGATGATCCTTCCAACAGAATAAGGTGCTTTAACCTAATTTGAAGGAATATTTTAGAGCCACACAGTTAAAGCTCATGCACATAACACGAGGAAAAAGTTATAATTCAAAATGGAAAGGGATGATGATGTGGGGGGTTTAAGAAATAAACACAGAGTGGGATTTTTGGATGTAGATTTTTAAGGAAAATAACCTTACATAATATTATATTCATAAAGTAGCAAAATGTGTTCTAAGAACCAAGTCAAACCTAAAATGGAAAAATGAGATTTCTCCATATAGGGATTATTGCAAGTAGGAGTATACAAAATAGGCAATATTGGGTTGAAATTCACTGGAGAAAACTGGCAAAGGGACCAAGGTACTGGGAGCAAATAACTAGACAGAGAAACATAACAGAGTGAGATGAGGTGAAGAAGACATTTGGACTATAGGCTACAGACTACCTTCCCTGCCACGGATTGATATCACAGTATAGGCCACTAGGAAGGGATTGCGAAAGGGGAATCTTAAGTGAAAGACCTGCTCCAGTAGAGGTTTTAGTTGAATCTAGAACAGAAGTTGCTGTTAAAAAGGGGTAATTAGTAGAGCATATTAAACAATGCAAGATTACTATAACGCAAGATTACTATAAGAATCAATCAGAGGAGGTTAGAAAAGATTTGGAAGACAGAATGCAAAGGCAATTTACTAAGGAGCCATAGAAAGACATCTGCATGGCTCCAAATAATGCAACAAAGTCATGAATGTTTATGATTTTTGCTTGAAACTGTTTGCACAGCTATTTTTATACCCCAAGCAGACTTCAGCGAATGTTTCTTCAGGCAGACAGCAAATGCTGGAGAAGTGATAGGAAAGAAAGAGGCAACTGGGAACATTTGTTCTAAGAATGCAACTTGTTGGCATATTTTAATAATTCCCTAGAGCATTTTGGCAGAAATGTTGGAGAGCAAATCATTGTAACTAAGGAAATGATTGCTTTAAGTTGGGATATACAGTGGATATAAGAAGTGTACACACCCCTGTTAAAATGGCATGTTTTTGTGATATAAAAAAAAGAGACCACAATAAATAATTTCAAAACTTTTCCCACCTTTAATGTGACTTATAACCTGTACAATTCAACTGAAAAACAAATCTGTTAGGGGAAAAATATAAACATACAATAAGCTAGTTGCATAAGTGCGCACACCCTTAAACTAATACTATGCTGAAGCACCTTTAGCACCTTTTGATTTAATTACAGCATTCAGTCTTATTGGGTAGGAGTCTCTCAGCATGGCACATCTTGACTTGGCAATATTTGTCCACTCTTCCTTGCAAAAGAGCTCCAAATCAGGAGTTAACAGAAAATTGTGACGTTTGTAAGAACTTTGTTTCAGATCACAGAAAGTGCAAAGTTATAATGCCTTCCACACATTTAGACTAGCTGCTACACAGAGACAGGGACTAAAGGTGGAAGTGTCTTGACCTACATCAAAAATAAATATACCTCAAGGCTCATCAAACAGGACAATGCACTTTAGCTTCTCCATGTTCAAATCAACATAGGTAAAATGCAATACCACTTCTTCATAAGCTATAGGTCCCCCTCTATGACCCAGGAAATCCATACCATGTATTTAAACTTATTGGAAATAGTCACCATCCAACCCAAAACCATATTCATGGGTAACTTTAATTAATCCACACTTAACTGGGAATCATATGACACCAAACTTACAGGCACAGAGATTCCTAATAAAAGAGAGAGTATTTGCTTTTGAGCCTCTGCCCACTGATTTGGGGGTAGATCTGGCCAACCTTTTGGCATTGGTAATGTGTGGAAGTGAAATCTGTATGCCTGGGACACTATATTTAAAACCTATTTGTCCTGGGTAATGAGTTCCCAGTTTTTGGCCTGCAGACCAATCTTTCCCCTTAAAGGCGCATTCAGTTGAGAAGTGCTTGGAAATTTTAAAATCAAGTCTTACTGCTCCCAAGTTTGGAAGTGGAAGCCCCCCACTGCTTAGTCTTATGTGTACCGTGGGACTGAAACCTGGGATTTCTGTTGTGTCTGGGTTTGGATGAGAAGGCCTGGAAGGAGCTAGAAAGGACCAATTCTTAGAGGGCCAATGCCTACTAAATCTTAGAGGCTGAACTTGTAAGAAATCTTTAACAGTTTGCATAGAGGGCCAATGCCTACTAAATCTTAGAGGCTGAACTTGTAAGAAATCTTTAACAGTTTGCATAGATTTAGCTTTATGTTCCATCCTTTTAAGAACTTCCTCAGCTTTGTTGCCAAACAGGCGGTCCTGATTTAAGGGAGCATCCGTTTAGCTTTAACATGATCAGGCAAAGATTGCTCCTTAAGCCAAGCATGCCTTCTGAGTACAGATCCAGTGACAGCAGCCCTGCAAGAGACCCCTAAAGAATCAAACCCACATTGTAAAGTATGTTTTCCAACCTGTTCAGCAGAATGCATTAAATCCCGTAATTCCTTATTTTCAGCACAGTCAGGAATCAACGTCATTTTCTGTTTAAGCAATCCAATAATATGTTGTTGATACTTAAACATATGAAACTGACAGTTTAAGGCCCTAATGGTCAAGGTTGCAGAAATGTAAACCTTCTTACCCCATCTATCCAGTGCCCTGAAGTTTCTATCAGAAGGGGTAGGGTTTTTGGCAGTAGAGGCCTTAATGCCCTTGGGTCCCTGTGAAATAATTCCCGGATCCACAATAGGATTTTTAACAAGGAACTTGTGAGAATCAGGAACCCTGTAGTATGTCAGGTTTTCTGGGAGCAGGAGGCAAAGAAACAGGGACCAAACTAGATTCCAAAAAGGCATCATCAACAATGTCTAGTACAGGAGGTATAGCTAAAAGCCTATGCTGAGGTAAGAGTAAGAAATCCTTAAGCCTCTTTTTCAAATCAGAAAAATCCTGGCTTTCCCAGTGGAAATGCTCCCTTAGAGTGTGCTAGGTTTCACCAAAAGAAAAATCCTCTGGAGGGGAAGCAGACGGAATAGAGTTCTCTGCATCAGAATCCTCATAAGTAGATAAGGGTAAATCCAGATCATCAGAAAAATCAGAATCCTGGTCAGAAGATTCATAAACAATTTCAGTCATAAGTCTCTTAGAAGAGGGAGGTTGGCTTCCCCTGATTAAAGTTATAAGATCTTCAGCCATTCTTATCATTTGTTTTTTAGGCATATATGCCTGAGCATTCAGCCTGGGTATCAGATTTCTAGGCATGGTTCAAGGTTTAGACCTTAAAGAAGAAGGAGACGTCTGTTTAATATGCAAGTTTAAGATTCGGCCGACCGGCACTTACAAACTGCTTTTGCTTCAGGCACAGCACGGCAAGAAAGACTGATGTAATGGTATTGGCTGCATGTTTTATACCCCTGACGTCATGGAAGAAGGGATAGCAACTGACGCAGGACCCAAGACTTTGTTAATCAGGCCAACTTGAGGGCTACTGCAAGCAGATAACCCAAACGTGATGACTGCAACAGTGAAACATGGAGAACATCCATACTTATGGGGACATGAGAAAGTATTTAGGAGTATGGATTAAATACTGGCGTGGAAGCTAAGGATATGTGGGAAGAGACTAAACAAAAGATAATACAACTGAGGAAATGGAAGCTGTAGTACGTGGATATCGATAAGTCAGCTACAAGTAGTTAAGATGTTTTTAGTCCCTTTAGCTTTATACACAGGTCAGGCATATTTTTGTCAAGTTGTGGATAGTAATTAATAAAGAGCTGAATGATTTTATATGGGAGAGAAGACGGCAAGAGTCAAGTAGGATAAGCTGATTGTTCCAGAAGAACAGGGTGGATTAGGATTACCCAACTTGAAGGGGTATTTCAGATCAACAAAGTTAAGGCTCCTATACATAGCACAAGCAGAAAACTATAATTCAAAATGGAAATAGATGATGATGAAATGGGGGAAGCTTAAGTAACAGAGACAGACTATGATTTTGGATGCAGACCTTTAAAGAGAACAGTAATAATCATACAAAATATTGTATTTATAATGTAGAAGAAGGTATTCTATGAAGTAAGCAAACATGGGAATGGAGAAAGGAGATTCTACTGATAGGGATGACTGCAATTAGGGATACAGACAATATGCAAGAGCGGGAAGGAATATATTGGAGAAAATTGGCAAAGGAATCAAGGTATTGGGAGCAAATAACTAGACAGGGAGAAATAATAGAATGGGAAGATGCCAAGAACTTATGTGGACTGCAGGTTAGAGACCGCTTTCCATATTAAGGATTGATATCAGAGTATAGGCAAAGAGAAAGAAATAGGGGGTCCTAAAAGAAAGGCCAGCACTGGTAGAGATTTTGGTAAAATCTAGAATAGAAGTTGCAGTTAAGAAATGAATAACTGGTAGAGCATATAAAATATTGCATGATAACTTTAAGAATCAGAAGGAGTTAGGAAGGATTGTGAAGAGAAACTGGATAAGCAATTCATAAAGGGAAAAGGGGATATATGTATGTCTCCCAAATATGCAACAAAGTCTATAAAATTTAGCATCTTTGCGTGGAAGTGTTTACATAGGTATTTTTATATCCCAAGCAGGTGCCAAAGATTTTTTTTCCTCATGTAGACAGCAAATGTTGGAGTTGTGATGGGGAAGAAAGAGGCAACTGGGAACATATTTTCTGGGAGTGCAATGAATTTGCAGACATCAAAGATTCCCTGCAGTCTGCACTGTCAGAGATGCTGGGTTAGCAAATCGTAGTAACTAGGGAAATTATTTTTTGAGCCATGATACATAATCGGAATTGCCTAAACACAGTAAGGCCTTGCCGAGTCTAATTATGATCGATGCCATAAAAGCAATTACTTGAAAATAGAAATCAAAGTCTAAACCAACTTTACTTGAAGTAACGGAGATAGTAACAGAAATAAAACTGGAATTGGGATCTTTGGAAAAAGATAGGAGCAAATTACATAGGAAAACATGGGAAATGTGCAATCAATACATGCAGAGAAGGAAGGAGGTTTAAAAGTAGGTGGGATTTAAATGAGTTATGTAATGGTTAACTGACAATGACTGGATATATTAAAAGTGCTGTATAATGTTTGCAGTTACAGTTGTATTTGGCACGGTTTGTAAGGTATAAAGTCTGTAAGTGAGATTGTATCGTTATGGTTTATTTTCATTTATATAACTGTAAGATTGCCTATGTCATACATGAAAATTTAATAAAGATGTTTTTTGTTTAAAACAAAAAGAAAGAAATGTTACTCAGAATGTCTCTTTTACTTTGCAAAGGCAGTTAACAGACCAAAACAGAAATCTATTCATGTGAGTTTTGCAAATGCTGCAAGTTTATAATTGGGGTTCCATGTTAAAGTTCAATAAGTTGAATCTAAACAACAGAAAGACAAGTTTTACACATCACTTTAACTGTAGTTTGGGGAAAGTAGTCTGAATTGTAACTTGCAGAATGTGTGAGGTATTTGACAACAAATTGGGAGGTTATCTCAAAATATTTACATTTTTTATTCACAATAAGGACTAAGTAAAACAAATGCCAAGTTTAAAATATTTCCCTTTTTTTGGTCTGGAAAACATTCTGATGGACCACAGAGGAGAAGATACGGATACCGTGTTAGACTGCAAAGAGCTGATTTAACGAATTAAACTGAAAACATACACTCTACTAGGGATCAATTACAGCTTTAGTATTAAAGAGGGTTGATATTAGTTCACTGAAAGCTTAACTGAGTGAATCGTTAATCACCAAACTCAAATAAACGAAAGCTCAATTAAGTGAATGACCGTACCAGCCAAACATTTCCTAGGGAAAAAAAACTTGCAGGCCAGCTACCGACCGGAACTAATACAACAACATTTAAAAACCCTGCAAAGTGTGGGGTTTCACCCCCCCCCAACTAAATATACCAACTTTGAGATTGCACTACAGTGGAGAAAAGGGCAAATACCTGATGATAGCCAACCATGTCCTTTCCCTAGAAATTGTTTTGCTGACACGATCATTCGCTTAATCATGCTTTCGTTGAATAGGGTTCGATGCTTAGCAATTTGCTCAATTAAGCATATGACAAACTGATATAGACCCATTAAAGGTATTCTTAACCACCACCTTTTAAACTAACAATTAATTTGCGGGGTGTTTAATCTAGTATTTACTTTTGTTTTCCCATCACATTATCTTAAGGGTCCTAGATTTTATCATGTCTTTTAATAGAAAAGGCAGTAAAACAGTTAGTTATGTACTCACCATAACAATCGATGTATGTGGTCCATCTCGCCTACATTCATTACTGATGGGTTCGGAGCCGACAATCGGCTCCGACTCTGCCAACTATTTTCAAGCACGAAGTCTCTAATTGGCTGGGCTAACTGGTATCCCAAGATGCAACTCTCCTAAACCCCCAGATCTTGTTTGCATAAATCGCAACCACTCCACACACATCAACCTTACTAAGAGGATTACCATCCCTAGGAACGGAAAATAAACCGATTCTGAAGGGTCTCAAAACAACTATCCTCCAAATCCTTCAGGCAGGGGGCAGGTGGGAGGGTACGTAAGAATGTAGGCGAGATGGACCACATACATCGATCGCTATGGTGAGTACATAACTAACTGATGTTATGTGGTCCTATCTCACCTACATTCATTACTGATGGGACAGCATCCCTAACACTCCTAACCTGGGAGGCTCATAGGAAAAGACTCCTGAGAACCGTGGAACCAAAGGAAGCCCGGCCTCTAGATGCCACATCCAGTTTGTAATGAGAGATAAAGGTATGATGAGAAGCCCATGTGGCCGCAGCACAGATGTCGTCTAAGGAAAGCCTGGCATGATATTCTACTGAAGTCGAGACCGCCCTAGTTGAATGAGCCTTGACTGAGAATGATAAGCTTCTGCCTACTGAAGAGTAAGCAAAGGTGATGCAATCCTTAATCCACCTGGAAATTATACACTTAGAAACAGATACCCATCCTATTCTCCGAAAAGGAGACAAACAGTTGATCTGATTTTCTTGACTGTTTAGTCCTGTGTAAATAGAATCTTAGTTGTATATGCACATCCAATTGATGAAATTTGTACTCTGCCTTGTTGGAGAAGTTGGGAAAAAAAACAGGTAACTCAATGGATTGATGGAGATTAAAAGTAGACGACACCTTGGGGAGAAAGCATGGATTAAGTCTCAAGGAGACCCTGTCCTTATGGAATATTAAGTACGGGGGCCTAATGGACAATGCTTTGAGTTCAGATACTCTTTTAGCTGAAGTGATGGCCACCAAAAAGGCTGTTTTCCAGGATAAGAATTTTAATTCGCAAGTGGCAGCTGGCTCAAAGGGAGGAAAAGTGATGGTTTGCAATACTAGATTTAAATCCCATGGCATGACGGGTGCTGACACAGGAGGATGTAGCAATCAGGCTCCTTTTAAAAAAGCTTTGCAAAGTTTATGACCCATCAGAGCAGGCTCATGGAATACATGGAAGTTAGAAATGGCCACCAGCTGCACTTTAATGGTGGAGGGAGCAGAGCCTTGTCGGAAGAGCATAGCTAAAAAGTCTAGGACCGCTGATATCGGGGCTGTGAAGGGGTCTAGGCCTTGTGACTGAGCCCAGGTGGAGAATCTCTTCCACTTGCTATAGTAAATTCTTCTGGTGGAAGACTTATGTGACGATGAAAGGATATGGACCACCTCAGGCGATAAGGAATGTAGTCTAATTATTGATGGAAGTGGAGCAGCCATGCTGTCAACTGAGGGACTGTAGGGAGGGGTGGAACTGTCCCGACATATGAGTCAAAAGGTCTGGTACTGGATCCAGAGTCCAAGGACCATCCACTGTATATCGCTGAAGGAAGGGGAACCAAACCTGGCGGGGCCAGTGTGGAGCAATAAGAATCATCTTGCTTCCCAAAAGAATGGCTTTCTGAATCACTCTTGGTAACAGATGAAACGGAGGAAAGGCATAGAACAGACCGGAAGGCCAACCGTGGACTAGAGCGTCCCTGGGTGATTCCCCCTGTAGGGGGATCAGAGTGAAGTAGTTGCTGCATTTGGTGTTGAGGGGACTGGCAAAGAGATCGCAGCAAGGCTGACCCCACCTGCTGAAGATCCGAGTCGCAAATCTGCTGTTCAAGGACCACTCGTAAGGCATCAGAATAGCTCTGCTTAACCTGTCTGCTATCACGTTGGATTTTCCCGGAATGTGCATTGCCACTAGGAACCGTTGGGAAGACACTGGCCAATTCCACACTCTCATGGCCTCTCTGCAGAGTGGGTAAAACTTGGATTCGGGTACCAAACAACTGGCATGCTGTCCGAGTGAACAGCAATCGTTCCCAGTGGAAGAGAGCTCTGAAGTGCTTGCAACGCTAACAGCACTGCTCTCATCTCTAGGACATTGATGTGTAAGTGTACCTCGTAATCCTTCCAAGTGCCTTGGACCGTTCTTCCCAGATAATGCCCCCCACCCTATCTGGGAGGCGTCCGTGGTCAATGTGGCAGCTGGAGAAAGGGGAATTAGATTCCTGCCCTTGTTCAGGTTGGAAGGACATAGCCACCAATGGAGATCCTGCTTGCAATGCTCTGTGAGAAGAATCGGGTGAGAGAGGGGTAATTTTTGATAGGACCATTGGACTGAAAGGAGCCACTGAAGGATCCACATGTGAAGCCTGGCCGAGGGTATTAGCATGATGGTCGCCGTCATGGAACCCAATAACTGAAGAACAAACCTGGCTGGGACCTTCTTCTGGGGCAATAGAGCCTGGACCTGAAATTGCAAACTAATTCTTTCTTGAGGTAGAAAAACCCTAATTAGAACTAAGTTTAATTCTGTGCCTATAAAGACAACACGCTGTGAGGGCAGCAAGGCAGATTTTTCCCAGTTTACAGTAATCCCTAACTTTTGACAAAGATTTATGGTAGCCTCCCTGGCTTGGATGAGGAGATGCCTGGTGGGGGCGGTAAGGAGCCAATCGTCCAGGTAAGGAAACACCCGGAATCCTAGACGTCTCAGGTGAGCTGTCACCACTGCCAAGCATTTGGTAAACACCCTGAGGGCTGTGGTGAGACCAAATGGCAGGGCTCGAAACTGGAAATGACTGGCTCCCAGCCGGAAGCGTAAATGATTCCTGGATGCCTTGTTTATCTTGATGTGATAATAGGCATCCTTGAGGTCGATGGAGCACATCCATACTCCTTCTTCCAACAATGGGAAGATAGATTGAAGAGTGACCATTCGGAATGATTTCAAGACGTAGTGATTTAATCGGCTGAGATCCAAGATGGGCCTCAGGTCCCCTGTTTTTTTCAGCACCAAAAATAGTCTTGAGTAAGTTCCTGATCCGATCTGGTCTAGGGGGACCGGTTGGATGACTCTTTTTCTTAGTAGCTTTGATATTTCTAGCGCTACTTGATCCCTTTGACTGGGTGGAACGTCCGAGATTTTCTTGATTAAGTAGGGGGCGAAACAAAGGGAATGGTATAACCTCCGGTGATTATTTGAAGCACCCATCGATCCTGAGTGATGCTCTCCCAGGCTTGAAGATGCTTCGAAAAACTACACCCGACTGGCTCCGGAGCAGTGCAGTCGGGCAACCCCTCAGGGATGCTGATAGGAAGATCCACGAAAGGAGTCGCGGCCTCCCAGATTGCGGGGGCCTCCTCTGCCCCTAGGACGGCATCTTCCAGAATAATTTCCCCCACCTCTGCCTCTGGTGGGGGGCTCACCTTGAGTGGCTGGGAAAGACTTTTGTGATTTTCTGAACCATATCTTCCCTCCTCTCTGAGTCTTGGGATAAGGCCTAGAGGGAAGAGAAAAATGGCCCCCTATGGCAGATAAAGTCTTACCCTCCTGTTCACATCTGGTGAGAGTCACTTTCACTTTGGGTCCAAAAAGAGAGGACCCATCAAAGGGGGCGTCCGCGAAGGAAGACTTGAAGGCCTCCGCGAAGTGACATAGGCACATCCAGGCTTGTCTCCTCAGAGCAAGGCCTGAGCTAGCTGCCCTGCTCGCCCCTTCGGCTGCATAGGATATGAGCCTCATGGACAAGTTAGCTATGGAACCAAGGGTAGACAACTGGGCGTTAACAGTCTGTGATAGCGCCTCAGGCATGTTGCCCGTCAAGGTATCTCCCAACTCTTTGAGGACATCCTGCTGGAGCCGAGTAAAGTGGCAAAGGTAATTCAGGGACCGTAGTGTAAAGGTCGGTGAAGACAGGGTGCGCTTCCCATAACGATCCATACTCCTGGACTCCTTGTTAGGAGGATGGACTGAGGAAGAAGCCTCGGCAACTTCCTGCTGAGTGGCTGATGCCATCACCATGGCATCTACAGGGACCCCTTTTGTCAAAAACTCTTTCCCTGGGGGAGCAGACAAGAACTTGTTAGGACAACTTTGCACAGGTTCCACGGAATCAGGATGTTCCCACATCCTTCGACAGATCAGGTCTAATAGTTCGTCGAAGGGTGGAGACACCCAGGAGACAGTAGGTTGAGCTCCGAAGGCCTTGAGGAATACCGACTCCTCCTCAGAGGGGGGCTTGGAAGACCAGTTGCCTCTCTGCCTCAAAATCTCCAGGGTATCGCAGAAGGAGACGTCATCGGAGGATGACTTAGGGGACCCCCCTCTGCATCCTCGAGGTCGGTATCCGAGGTGATGGACTCGTCTTGGGAGTCTTTGTGCTTCCTCTTGCACAACTTCTTCCTGGGAGGCCCCTCAGGCACAGACTCTGAGGAGCCCTCAGAAAGTTGGGGACCGCTCATGGGGGTGTCCTCTGGCCTTCGAGCTCCGCTGTCCACTGATAGGGGGGCGTCACAGGCTCTAGCCGGGGTGTATGGGGACAGAGTGGTCGATCCAAGTGATGTCGCTGATGACCTGGCCAGTGCTGTCCTCATGGCCTCGAAGGCAGGTCCCCCCGAATCCGAGGACTGACCCGTCTCAGAGGCCACGACCGGAGTCGGGATCCCCCAAGCCGAAGCGCCGAGAGGGAGACTCGGGGCCGACAGAAGTCCCGATGTATCCCCCTCGGGCCCGACCAAAGAAACCAGAGTGCCGAAACCAGATAAAGGAATCTAAATGGTTGGAGCCGACGACGGCTCTGATGGACCCATCAGGGGTACCAGAGCCGGCGTAAGGACATCACTCGGTGCCGAACACTCCGGCTCAGATGACACAATGCTCGGAGGAGGAATCATCGGTACCGGTAAGGGAATGGGCTCCGGAGCCGACTGGGTCAGAGCCGAAAATAATTGAGCTAACACCGGCGACTGAAGGAGCCTATGAACCACCCTATCCACATCCAAATCAGACAACCGAGAGGATTTGGAGGCAACTGAAGGAGATGAGGATCTCCTACCTATCGATTCCTGAGTAACACTGGGTGACAGGCTCTGAATCGGTTCCAAAATGATCGGAGCAGAGGTCGACTCCAGTACTACCGATACTTCCTGCGGCCCCGAGGACAATGGAGCCGAGGAAGCTGAGTCCAACACAGAGCTCTTCTCCTGCGGATCCAAAGACAATGGAGCTGAGGAAGTAGTAATCACCTTCAAAATCTTCTTCGGAGGCTCCGAGGAACTAGATGGAGCCGGAGATCATTTCTTAGATGTAGTGGATTTTGATCTGCCAGTAGTCGAAGCAGATTCTAAATCCTCTTCAAAGGAGGGCTTGACCAGGCCCTTCAAAATCAGTTTATTTTTCCATTCCTGCAGTACCCTAGAACTGAATGAATGGCAGACACTGCAGGATTCTTACAAGTGAATCGCGCCAAGGCAATAAACGCAGATGGCATGCCCATCTGTGATCGACATTTTGTAGGCACACTTTGAGCATTTTTTAAACCCAGAGGGTTTATGCTTTTTCTGCTCTTTAGACATGTCCAGCAAATCAAACACTCAACAACCACAACAGGAAGGAGGGATACACTAAGGAACTCTAACTTAAACGCTCCTAGGATAGACTAAGGAAACACTGACAAAACAACGAAGGAGAGGGCTAGATCCCTCTAACTTAAATGGCCTAGCCTGCCAAACGCAAGGGAAACTACTCACACTCTCTACAAACTGCCACAGGCCAAACAACAGACACAACACAACGTAGCTATGAAAATAGCTTTTGTTTCACAGAAAATATAAAATTTCACAAGGTTTTCTAGTCAAAAAAGAGTACTTAGCCAGAGCCAAGCTCGAGACCACGTCCTGACTCAACAAGCGGCAAAAGAGATCTGGGGGTTTGGGAGAGTTGCATCCTGGGATACCAGTTAGCCCAGCCAATTAGAGACTTTGTGCTTGAAAACAGTTGGCTGAGTTGGAGCCAATTGTCGGCTCCGAACCCATCAGTAATGAATGTAGGCGAGATAGGACCACATAACATCCATTGTTTTAAGTGTCATGTATTTCAAAATATGTAATTAATTTATTTCGGTGTTCTACTCTGCTTAGGGGACTTTCTTCTGTTATTTTAGAGTGCTTTATTTATTTATTTATTTTTTCCTAACAGCAGTCTAATCAGCAACCCACCGACTTTACTACAGCCAGTTTTTATGTGATACTACAACCTAACTTGGAAATTCTTAAAGCATAAAAAAAAGAGCATCTCCAAAGTTCTCAAATCACAGCACAACCAGAATTCCTGATGGTTACAGCTGTTTATAGCTGTGAAATATATTCTTGTACTTCCAAAAATATAAACTATTAAAAACAAATATAGCACTTTACTACTGTAAATATAATTCTCCACAGTGACACCATGTGACATATATTTGTCACAGTGCTATGGAAACAACAAAGCTGCTGTGAACGAGCTTCTACCATCCATGAAGTGTTCAACCAGACGGTTTCTAGAAGGAATGTGCAGCACATGACAGATGACTCTATGTAAATAGGCATTAGTGTTTTTAAAACTGAACACCCTATAAGCTATACCCCCCTTACATGGTATAATTAACTTTTATTTTTCTTATTCATTGATTATTTTTCCATGTCTGCTGACCACTTGCTCCTCCAGTGACCATGTTCCAGTCAGCCACATCACAGTCATCTTCTCTGTCACCCACGCAACCGAAAGGGGTTTTCACCCTAGGCATGTCCAACAGCACTTAAGGGGTGGACAAGCAATAGGAGTAAGTTATCAATGTCACACACGTCTGTACATAATGCAAGGCCATGCCCACTTTAGAAATGGATACTTCCAATAACGTCTTCTGGCCCTCACCAAGGGGAAATTAACAGTATGTGTGCCCTGAGGCAACACTGCTCCAATACTTCCCAGACAGAGGCAAACAGGCACTGCTCTAACTTCTTAGTTAACCCCTCAAATGCACAACTATTTGATCTTGTGTTTTCTGGGTCACAGATAGGATTTTATCACTCTTCTCCATGAAGAATAACAAAAACATCTCACAATTCCTGGACTTTGGAAAAAAGGGAATTTTCCCTGCAGAAGCCTTGTTTGAAAACAGTGCAGTTACACACTTATCAAAATTTACATTTCCAGCACTTGCATTCACTGTATCCTACCCACAGTGACCAGGGAGGTATTACAGTTTCAAGTACTGGAGATGATCTTTTTCACTGCCTTTACACATGACACTACAAAGGCCTGGAAACAAAAGTTTATCTTTTTACTGACTACCCAAAGTTATGTAAAAGAATCGACACATAAAAGCTTCAGCAGGGATGAAACTAGTCTTGGAAAGACTGAAAAAATGGCCTAGGACAGAATTGCTTAAATTCAGTGCAAAACAATGCATTTCGGAATCAAACACCCAAGCAGTTTGCAACTGAAGACAAACAGTAAGGACCAATAATGAAATGAATCTAGGCATAGTCATTATCAGATAATCTAAAGATAAACAAGCAATAAGTGTGACAAACAGCCAATAATGGTTGATGGGACACTGGGATACACAGTAAGACACATCACCAATAAAAAAACAAGGAGATAGTATACCTCTATAAAACCAGTTAAGACCCCAAATGGAGTAGTGTGTGCATTTCTAGAGGCTGTCTGAAAAATAGTATATGATCTGCATCAGAAGTCAAAGACTGTAACAGCTTAACTTTTGTAACATAAAAGTGAAAAAGAGGGAGGTATAGATAACTTAATACTTTTTAAAATCCCACTGTCAACCATCCTTCCTCCTCTTATGATTAATCAGATAATTTTCCTCCCTTTAAATGAGATGCGACTACAGGAGGCTGTCATCCAGGCAACCATCACAGATTTCTGCTTGATGTTCCAAGTTCTACCACGTCTGGCTAAGGTAGATGCTCAATTGCTCAAGGGCCTGTCATGCTTTCACCGCCAATGAAAACGCATGCTACTGTGCAAACTTCCTGGAAAGCTACTGCACATTACAGACTGACCCAATCTTTTGTTTAACACTCAGAGGTGTGAAAGGCCCAAAGTGTGGCATACAAGCTTTTAATCAAAAGGGAAGAAGAAAAAATATTTTATTTAAATTCTGCTTAAACATTTTAAGTTGCACTTATAGTGATCTGTGTGATGATATCTATTTGTACTTCTCTGTTTTTTCTCTACATTTTAACTAAAAAAGTTATCTGCATTTTTTTTTAAGTTGCTTCTGGGACTTTGGTCTTGTAGCTTCATTTGAATTTGTGAGAAGACAGTGTATTACTGAAAGGTTTTAGATTATGTATATACATTATACTGTGCTTCTATTTCCACAAGTAAAATTATACATAGGGGACATATTTTTGTATTTTGAACCCAGTCTGAGGCCTTAGTCTTTTAACTTCATTCACAGTTGTGGCATGACTGTGATCTGCTAGATTTAAACCTTACTTAGTCATTTATTAAAGCATTACTAGTAAATTTCTGCATGGTTTGGTACCTTAGTTTGCGGTGGGATTGCAGCAGTGGCAGTATGGTGAATTCTGCTCCAGGATTTGTGGTTCAGTACTTTTTTTTTTTTTTATAGCTGTATATACCTGCCTGAAGTTGCATTTCAGTGTCTTTCTGTTTACCTTGCTACTCTTCTTCCCCTGTTCTTTGAGTCTGCCCCAGCCTACATTGAGACATTAAGCTGAATGTTTCTGAAAACATAAGCATTGGACTTAAGCTCCAAAATTATTTTTTTCCAAACCCTGCCAACCTTCTCTTGTTGTGGTTATAAAGGCTGTGGCTCTGCTTTTCACCCCTTACAGAAATCTGACTTCCAAGTCTTTCCCTCCCTTCTTTTATTGCTAATGTTTGTTGTGCAACCTGTCTAAGTAATTTCCCCCCACTGTTTTCTTTATAACCATAATACTAACAGCCCACCCAGCAAATCAGTATTGCAGATGAGTAAACCCCCCTTAATACAAATGGCCTCCTGCTCATTTTCCCAAAACTCCCATCTGCTTGGTGTCTTTGCCACACCCCAAGGGGGTATTGAGTTACTCCTGCTCTGTCCTTGGCAGATAAGAGATTTATCTTGTTTTGCACTTCAACTGTTTAGAGTGTTACTGTTTTAGTTTTACTTTACTTATTGATTTTGCCATTAAATCATTACAAAAGTCCCTAATACCTGAAATTGCCTTGTCAAGATAATTTAAGTTGTTTTGTTGCAGCACTACACTCACAAGCAATCTTTCTTGGTGTTTTTACATTAAGAGGTTAGAAGTGCCCTGTACAGATACAAACATCAGGAAAGTAAATTTTATCTATAAAACTATCCTTAGAACTCAAACCTGTAACTTAATGTAGCTAAACCCAAGCCACTGCTCAGAGACAAACTTAGGGCAGTTAGTCTGCACATGGAAGCAGCACAATCATCAAATGTTAGCATAATCTAACAATCTAGTGGCAACCCCAGAGACCACCGAGGGAGACCTCTGAATTCCCTAGTTCACAACCTACTGCAGTGCACCCACATACAGATCTGGCAACATGAATATGCAATTTCCAAATATCTCCACAGCCAGTTTGGTTGATATGGGCATCCTGAGATAATGTAGCAACTATCTCATGTTCACAGATAACCATTTAATCCTTAAAGAAATACAGTATGACAGATGCACATATACAACTTCTCTGGAGGTAAAAATCTGGTATACAAGCAAAGCTGTCAATGCACACACTACATCCATCACACAGTGTCCACAATACACATAGACCAACTTATGCTAAGGTACTAAAAAGCAATCTTCTCAAACCTCAAAGACTTCCTAAGCCTATAAAATGCAACGTCTATCCTTAGCAATCGCTAAAGCACCAACGCCAAAAGCAGCACAAACCACCACACATATATCTACACTCAGTGGAGCCCCAAAAGTAAAGTCAATAATGCAAGCAACCACATTACTCAGGACTCTTGTAGTAGGTGACTCCATTGTACAACACACAGATGCCCCCCCCCCCACTAGACTGAACATGGAGAAGATAATGGTTAGTTGCTTATCTAGAGCCAAAATCTGCCAAGTTACACATGCACTCAAGTCACTACACCACAGTACCAGTATGATTCTAATCATAGTCCATGAAGGCATCAATGACCAGAGTCATACTTCCCTGGGGCTATATGAAGAGCGACATTTTTGAGCTCCTTGAATATGTGTATCAGGTAGGCAACTGCCTTGCACTGAGCAGCATTCTACCTTCACCACTGATGAAGCTATAGTATGAACAAGGGATGCTTGGCTTCAATAAGTGGCTTAGTCTCTGCTGTCTTTCCAGGGGGACTCAGTATTTGTCAGTGTAGCAGGATGTGGTTAACAAACCACGTTGTTTTGCAAAGGATGGTCTGCACCTGTCTCCTCTAGACCACTCCCTTAGAGCCTTTTTTAGGCAATGCCAAATTAGCAAACCTATTGTCACAGCAAAGAAAACCCAAGAAAACCTAAAGGTGTTACTGCTGCTCAGTGCTAAGAGCCACACCCTACAAGCTCTCCTCACACTACAGGTTACCAACATCTGTGCCATTACAGACATATGATTTAAATCAGCAGAAAGTACTCTGGCAGTGCAAGGCTTCAGTGCCTTCCACACATTTAGACCATTACCTGCACATACAAGGAAAAAAGGTGGCGGAGTCTCAATTTATATTAGCAACAAGTGTAACTCTAAGTTGGTTCAACAGGACGATGTCCTGGAATCTGTCTATGGTGATTTCCATGTGGATAAATTCCCATCCTAGCAAGCTATATGTCCCTAGAATCCCACAGCTCACAAATGCACTCTTAACCCATTAACCCAAATGCCTTACTCATGGGAGATTAACTACCCCTTTATAGACTGGGAAACATACGTTGCCTTATACTCACAGGCACAATGATTACTGAACTTTAACACAAATACCCTTGAACTGATAGTGCACACACCCACCAGAGATTCTACTATACTGAACCTGGTACTCATCAATATGGGAGAGTGCTGCACCCCCATCCCCCTGTTTCACACCCTCACTGGTGAGGATAAACCACAAAGCTGTCTCCTTCAAAATAAAAATGCAAACCCTGTAACATTTAGGAAGTATTCCAAAGCAAACTACATTGTATTAAGAAATAGTTTGTCAAAATTCATTGCTCTTCCCAATCCAGAGTTCACAGCAACTTATACAGAACTGTTCACAGAGACCCTGTCTAACCATGTAAATGGCTGTGCGAGGCCACTGTACCTACTAGAAGTAATCCCAAAACAAACTCTACAAACAAACCACACTGTTGAAATCCTAACCTTAACAGGGTATATAACAAAAGGAAAAAAGTAATGGCTAAAATCAGGTAAAGCAGCTCCCATAATGATAGCAACTCTCTAATTAAACTAAACAGAAAACACAGAGGACCAAGTCCAACAAAGCCATTTACAAGGTCAGGATAGCCTCACAGGATAAAAACAACCATGAGGCCTTCTACCGCTATGCCTGAAACCTCCAAGGCAGCACATACAAGTGTACCCAACTGATAGTCAGTGGTGCCACCTTCACTGAGTGGAGCAACACTGCGAATTTGCTAGCTGACAAATTCAGCTCAAACTTCAACCCCCACTTGCCCCTGCCTCCCCCATGAAATACCTACTAGCATAGCCTCCCCAACTATTAAAAGGGACCAGGTCCTGGCACTGCTTGCTAAGGCCAAAAACACAGTCTCAATGGGCCCAGACAGCATCCTAGGATGCCTCCTAAATGGCTTGAAACATGACCTATCAAGACCATTTGAGTCCCTTTTCAACTATGGACTGAAAACAGGCTTTTACCACAAGAATGGAGGACTGCAACAGTATCCCACTTCACAAGAGTAGACTATTATCTGGCTCCGGAAACTACAGACCTATTAGTCTGACCAGTCTAATATGTAAAGTCATGGAACAAAATATCATGGATCAACAAAGACATACGCAACCTTAACCATTCCCTCCAGTACAGCTCTTTTCAGTGTGTACCATTAACTCCCAGTGGGTGTGCCTTGAACCTTTAAAAAAATTAAGTTATCACCTTACAGTTCAAACAAATATTCATTTCTCTGGTGCCATAAGTGTTACTAGAAAATTGCAAGTGGCAAACTATTCAGGACAAATTAATCTTTACATTAGTGGCATTCATTCAGCTTGATGCTTTAAATTGGATTTTTATCAGCCAAAATAAAGGCAGTGAACATTAATTTTGTAATGTTGCATAAACAGATTATAACAGCTCAGTAAGCATTCAAGCAAGACACATACTGTCTGCAGGATTTTCTTTATAGTTGTGAGCTTTCAAATGAGCCTATGCAGTTTTGTCTGTGTTACTTGAATCTTGACATATGAAAATTATTACAAGACAAATAAACAGTATACAAATAATATTCAGTATCTCTTCAGCTGCATTAGACAGAGGTCAGTTATCAATACAATTGTGTATGCCATCACGTATGCTTCAAGAGAAATCTTTTGATGCCTTGTATGTAGCAGAGTTTTGGAATTATTAAAGCAAATATGAATAAGCAATATTTGGCACATAGAGGTGCAGCAGAAGTTAACTGCAGAATCGCCTGGAGGCACACTTGGCTCTATGGATCCAACTCAGTTTGACTTTGTCAAGGGAAGGTCATGCCTACTAAACTTGGTGGACTTCTTTGAAAAGTCACCAAGACAATGGATGAGGGGAACATGGTGCATGCTGCCTACCTGGACCTGGCTAACACTTCGATACAGTACCCCACTTGGCTATAGCTGACAAACTCATTAAACTGGGCATAAACCCCTACATAACTTGCTGGATTACCAGTGTTGTAACTCAGCACTCCAACCACTCCTATGTGGTATCTACTTCTTGGAGGAAAAAGCTAATGTCAAGGACCTTTGGCTGATCAAGTTTACAAATGATCTCCAAATGGAAGCTGTCAAAGATTCCCTCATGACACAAACATCTTACAAGAGAGGCTAACACAGACAAATGACTGCTGCCAAAGTCATGGATTGAAAAATTAAATGTAAAGAAATGCATTATAGTGCCTTTTGGGGAAATTGCCACCCAGGCTAATTACTCCATTGATAAAATATGCCTAAGAGTTGACCCAGTAATCAGGGACCTGGGAACATACGCAGACAGCAACCTGGCCTTTGACCAACATGTGGCCAAGGTAGTTAAAAAAATTATTCTATGTTGTCCAGCTTAAAAATAAGGACAGGGCATTCTGGTCCAAGAAAGTCATAGTGCCACTTTATTTAGCCCTTATCAGAATCATGATTTAGTATAATACCACCTTCGGCATGTACCTGACCAGACATGTGCAACAGTTTGAATGCCCATACAGGATCCTTACCAGAAGACTCCAGGATATAAACACAATGTCCTATATGGATCACCTTAAAGCCATCTCTCTGTTTGGTCTCCTACAGGTTACTGAAAGGCGAGCTATGCCTGGCACACAAGGCATCCTCGGACTCGTCTCTGATGGACCTTTTGCACATCCACAAAATGAACAGCATCAGAACCACTAGATCTAAGGATTTAAATTTTGCATGTGACATAAATAAGACATGTTGGCAAGACAGATATTCGTCTCATAGGATCCTCATGCCTGGAACAGGCTCCCCATCCAGGTGAAGAAGAATCTATTCCTAACCCTATTTAAGTGTAATCTTGACCAATGGATAAGAAATCAAAAATTCATCCGGGTCTGGCCCAAACTGTTTAACATACACCCCCCCCCCACACACACATAATGCCTACAAGCTTCCTAATAAACATACCCTCTCCTAATAAACATCCATGATACATAGGGACACAAGTGGGTTCGGTTGCACAGCTAGTCTTATCAAAGTCCTAGTGGTCATTAGCCTAGTATATACCTATGAATCTACGAGCATACCCAACCCGTGTACTATACGAAATAATCCTGCTTTACTACTGGAGTTAGTGTTGTAATCGACCAGACTGCCTCCCTCCCCCAGGATGGGACAGCAGGCATTGGCTTCATACTCGCATCCTTCTTGACAAGCTCAAAACTTTAATGCTTTTTTTTTAGCTCAAAACTTTAATGTATATTAAATGAATACACAGAGCCCAAATTAATAGTCTTTCATATTAAAGATATGTACAGGAAAAAGAGGACACAGCTGCAGAAACAAGGTGGCCAACTTAGTGCACACCAGGAATGATTATGTCACAGAAAAGGCAGATGATAAATGGAACAGATATTATGAATACTTGTTTGACTCTTCTATGTAAGGTGATATAAGAAGGTATAAGACAGCAAAGGACTTTGAGATGAGGAAGTTAAAAAAAGAGTGAAACAGCTAAACAGGAACTGCAGCTTGTTTAGTGAGCAAGAGAAAGGGAAAAACTACACAAGGCAAATGGTTCCTGTTTGTCTTCCAGTTGTATGCATCTATACTCTGACCATAAAAAAAGCAACAGACAGACAAAAACTGGTTGGCTTTTGAAACAGTACTCCCAGACCTAAAAGGAGATCATCCTGCTACTTGTTACTCTATAATACTGATCTTCTGTTATGAACTTCTGTCTAGCTGTTTATCAAAGCCATAACAATGGTAGGGCAAAGGGGCAGCTGCCCTGATTGCAAGCTATATGATGCCCACTACAGAAAATGTGCTGATCTGTCCTAGAAACCAGTACAGGCAGTCATTTAATTGATCAATGCTGGTTAAAGAGAGGCAGTCAGAGTGTGTGTGTTAAGAACTGTAGCAAGGAGTTAGTACAGCATTTTGTTGCAGTATAAGTAACGATGTTTGACACAATTTTGCAAAGAGCAGTTACGTAGGCATGCAATAGCTTCTTTTCTACGGCAAGAAACTATTATAACTCTGCTAAAGTTTAGCAAACAGCAATTATGTACACTTAACGCCTCTTTGCTTAGACTGAAGAACTTTTTTCAGTTCTCATTTCTGAGAGATTTTTCTTTTATCTTTTTTGCGAGACTTTTGTATTTCTTTAACTTAAAACGGGTTACTGCCAAGAGCACCAACCAACCTTATAAAAGCTCAGTTTTGCTTAACAAATTTAAGGAACAGACTATATAAAATCAAGAAACTGTTTCTTGAACCTAGAGAGTGATGTCACTGCTAGATCCAACCACAAAAAGTGAAGACTGCTGGCACTAAGAGCATAGTTAATAATTACACTGTCACAACCAGTAGCCTGTCTTCCCACTTTTGGGGGAGCCCATTTTTGCCCTTGCCAGCTCTGCAGTAGTGCTGTAATAGGTGGCCTGTAAAACAATGTGCACTACACAATGCTTAAAAATGTGTACACGAATTACTGTTGCAATTATGATGTAGTAACATCTGAACTACCAAATTCCAACTGCATTCCAATACAAAACATGCAACTGTCTACCTAGATTTCCCACTCCTTAATAATGTGGCACAGTGACGACCTTTTCTACAGGTTTCCAGTTATGTTCCAGTTATGTTCACCTTCTCATCTCTGTTCTTGGTCGTCTTGCATTGGTGTACCAAGACCCTCTGGAAAAGTGAAGTCACTGCCAGCTGTTAACAGCATAATAACCTGAACCATCAGTATGCCCACTCATTCCTTCCATAAGACTCCAGAACCTTTCTGGCATGACTGGACCACAGTATTCCTAAAGACTCAACATGAGTCTTATATCTAGCTGTTAGCAGTGAACTGTGACTTTGTTTTATTTATCAGACTACAGAATATTTCATGAGAACGCCTGGCACAGATCAAGTTAGAAATAAATGAGTTGAGGCTACACTTGATGGTAATTGAGAAAAATAACTTGATTTTATGTTTTTCAAACACTGCCAACACCTTATAGTCTGTGGATAAAAAGGTACTGACAATATATTGCATTTTGAGACATGGAAAAAAATGAATAAGCAAACATCTGTGTCAGCAGTAACCTGAGACCTCTAAAGGGCCCAATACTAAGCTGACATCTGACAAGAGTTGCACATGGCTGTTTTATTATTTTGAAGGCTGCATTTATACTGAACACTGTTCAATATATGTGTGACTGAAAGCTGCATACATATATACAAATATTTCAGGCATGTGCAATAATGTCCTTCTAGCCTGCTCACATACCAAAACAGTTATTACAATAATAAGAATGTCTCCAACTGTCCTATATACCTTCTTCTTCTTTTAAATGTCTATATGAGACACTGTATAAGTTCAAATACTTCAGTCTTTCAAAATAACTTAAATGTTAACATCTGTGGATGCCCTTGGTACTAACTTAAATGTTAACATCTGTGGACGCCCTTGGTACATTTCCACTGTACTCTTTCCAATGTACTCAAGCTTATTTTTTTACAAGGTTTCCACATTGTTACTCCACACAAGTTTGGGTCTAATGTAGCTAACAATGATTTCATCATCTCTGATTTGCTAGACTTTATAAATGTTTTTTATACACCATATAATGCTAGAACTATCACTAACCAATTGATTGATATGATTAGAAAAACTCAAAGCTAGATCATATGGCCAAGTCCTTAACTAAATCTACAATTTCAATCACTGTGTGCTGTATTAAATATTCACCTTTCAATCTAGGTCTCCTAAATCTCATATGCTTAATTTTTGATGTATTCATCAAAATATTATTCTCCTGTGCCCAACTTGTCAATTTAGTCAGTTTCTTTTGCATACATGCCCTATTTGCAACATGTAATCAGTTTACCCATTTTCCAAGTCATCTGCATACAGACTTGTAGGACACCCTAGACAAAACAGATAGATCTGAAAGATACAACCTGAACAAGTACGGCTCTAGGACAGAAACCTTCGAGTCACCATGACTGTAACTCAGAATCCAACTGCTGCATGATACCTGCCATGTCGTATTTGTAAGCCATGAAGCTATCCCATCTTATCAAATACATCAAAACCTAGTTGTTCTACTTTATTGATCAAGTGTTTTGTGTATGACCCTATCAAATGTTAATTTAAGTCTATATGAATTACATCACAGTACAATTTCTCATTTACAGCAGTTAATGTACTGTTATATAACATCATGTTACAGGTGGTTATAGATCTGTTTTCAATATACACATGCTTATATGTGGTTTCAAGTCCCAACCTTTCCATTTCTGACAATTTATCCAAAATAAACTTCTCCATTATTTTTCCACAATATGAAAGTAAACTTGTGTATCTGTATGAATCTGGGTTTGCCCTACTCCCCTTTCCCTTCAAGATGGCACCTGCCTCCAATCTTAAGGAATCTCCCCATAATTAAATGGCCTAGTGAATAAGAGATATAATGGTATTTTAAGTCCATGCCAAAGTGTTATCAGGTCATTATTACTAGTCCCATCTCCTCCCTGTGCTTTGTTTGGATCCAGTTTACAAAGTTCTTTTTCAATATAATCTAATCTGATTTCAGTATCTGGGGCTACCTGGAAGTCACTAGGACAATTTATCACCCCTTTGCAGAAACAAACTGCTTTGCAAAAGACTTTGTAAACATATCTATAATCTGTTGGGTCTGTGAAAGTACAGTTGTACAAGATGAACTTACCATAACAGTAGATGTTTGAATGATCACTGCTGCAGTAGCCTTAGCTATACAGGTTATATTCTGCTTAGGATACAACAGTTAGTCAGCTTCCACAGCTTCAGAACCCATTCCATGCACTCAAACTGTCAAGCAGCTTAAGCTGAGTTGACTAAAAGATAAGTATGGTTGTGAATTCCTTCAGAGCTTTCCTGCTAGTAGAAAGACTGAGGCTGACCCCTAAAAGGGCAATGCTAGGAACAACAAAAAATAAATGTCCACACTCTGGCATAAAAACACACCAAAGAATAAGGGGGATGGGGGTGATCACTCAAATATCTAATGTTATGGTTAAGTTCAACCTGCACTACTGTTCTATGTTCATCATATTGATCATTACTGCAGAAGCCTTAGATATGCTAAATTTACCCATAAAGCTAACTACATTTGGGAGGTGGAAGGAGGAGAGTCCATGAGTCCATGAATCCCTTGAGACTAGTCCCAGCAAAGCCTGATCTGGGCCTAGAGAAGGAATCAAGCTTATAGTGCTTTGTAAACATATGTACAGAGGACCAAGTAGCATCTTCTAGAGTACTGTTGGATTCCAACCCTTTCCAAAAATACAAAGATGAAGCCAAGGTAGAGTGGGCCTTGACCCTTTCCAGAATAGATTTGTTATGATGAGTATAACAAAATGTAATAGCCTTAGACAACCATTTCAAAACAGTCTGTTTTGACAAAGGTTGACCCTCTTCTTACCTTCACAAGAAATGAATAACTGATCCAAAGATCTGAAAGATTTACTTCTGTCTGTGGACATCCACGGTATGAGTATCCTTTCTCCTTCATTTTTTGGTTCAGGAAAGAAAATGGGGAGGTCGATAGTCTGACTTAAAGTAAACTCAGATACCACTTTAGGCATAAAAGAAAGACTTGTAAAGAAAACCCTGTCCCTCTGGAAAATGAGAAAGGGGTGATTCACCTAAGTGTTTGCAATTCAGACACCCTTCATACAGATGTCATTGCAATCAAGAAATCGGTTTTCCATGTTAAGAGCCTCAAGTCAACCAGATTCTTAGTTCAAATGGAGCAAGTGTTAGCTTATCTAACACAAAAATAAGATCTCAAGGATGGGGCACTGGTTTTCTCAGAGGCCTCTTATGCAAAACCTCTTTCAAAAAAAATGTTTAGATAAGACTGCACTGCAAGAGGAGGATCCATTGGCAGACATGCTGAAATGGCTGATAAATGAACCTTGACACAGAAATAAGAAAGGTTACATCACAGTAACTCACACAATTACTGTAAAACTGCAGAACAACTAGCCCTGTATGTTGCTGGCACCAACTAGAAAACCTTTTCCATTTACTAATATATGGTTTTCTAATAGCAAGCTTTCTTGTCTTCATTAGTACCTGCTGCCTGTCCTCAGTAAACAGGTGCCTAAAAGGAATTAAGACCATCATCCAGCCAGCCAATTGAAGATGATTGATGTGAGGGTGTATCAAACATCCCTGTTCTTGTGAGAGGAGAGCCAGTCTGTGAGGAAGCTTGTGATAATTGCCCCTGGCAATTTCCAAAAGAAGGGAGAACCATGACTGCCTGGGCCAGAAGGGAGTCACCACAATAATCTTTGGTGATTCCAACTGAATCTTCAGAAATACTCTGGATATTAGTGGAAAGGGAGAAAAAGCATACAGAACATTACTGTCCAAAGAAAACATACAGCTTTTGTCTTCCAAGCTTTCTTGCATGGAGTCCTGAAACAAAATCTTGCCAATTGATTGTTTAGAGAGGAGGCAAGGAGGTCTACTTGAGGAACTCCCCATAGATGGATCAAATCTTCAAGACCCCCTGACGTAATTTCCATTTGGGAAGGTCTACCCTGGTCCTGTTCAGCCTGTCTGTCACACAATTTTGTTTTGATGGAAGGTAGGATGTCTATAGAGTGAGACTGTGCTATGAAACGACATCTCAGGCCAACTTGGCTAGTCTGCAGAGGGCTTATGACCTGGTTCCTCCTTGCTTGTTGATGTACCTCATGACTATGGTACTGTCTGCAATAACTTGAAGAGGTCCCGGGGACCAAAGACGATTCAGAGAGTTGACTGCCTTGATCAAGGCATGCATCTACTTGATATTTATGTGCTTGCAGTTGTCCTTGGTATCCCAGACCCCCCCATACTTTTATCCCTGCTGAACCTGCTCCCCAAGCATGGTCCAAAGCATCTGTAGTGAATGACTGGTTGGGAGCAGGAAGAGAGAAGGAGAGACCTGGATTTAAGGATCTGTTGTCTCCACCAAAAGATTTCCCTTCTGACAAACCCCAGCACTGGAATTTGAAAAGCTAAAGAGTTTTGATGCTGGGACTAAAGTGATTTCAGATACCACTGTATCTTTATCATGTGGCTTCTTGCCAGGGGTATCATGAGAATCACAGATACCATAAAACCCAAACTCCTGGGCTATTCCCTTGCAGTGACCAAAGTCTGAATAGAAAACCCTAGAAACAGATCTAAATAAAAATCAATTTTTCTATTTTTTCTTTTGTAAGAAAAGCTCTTTGAACTGAGATGTCTGGCTGACATCCCAGGAAAACAATCCTGTATGAGGGAACTGAGAAAGATCTTTGAATGTTCTCTTGGGATCCCAGCTTATGCAAGGGATCTCTCAGCCAACAGAGAAATTCCTGACACTTTGATAAGACTCTGCAAGATAAGCAAGTTGTTTAAATATGCAAAAATGTGACTGCCCTGTAGCCTGCAATGAACTATACCTAGCTAGACACTTTGTGAACACTATTTGTGCATTAGATAGTCTAAAGGTAAGGCAGAGAACTGATACAGTGATACAGATACACAAAACCTTAAGAAATATCCGAAGTCTTGATAAATAGGGATATGATGAGCATCTTTTAAGGTTAGTGTTACCAGGAAACTTGGAGGAAGAAGAGGTAAAAGGTTTTGAAGTGACATCATTTTGAAGTTGGGCACAATCACAAACAGGTTTAGGAAAAAAAAAGATCCAGAACTGGTCATTAAGCATTATCTTTCTTTGGCACCAGGAACATCCTTGAATAAAATCCCTTCCCTACCTGGGAATGGGGAATTGGTCCCATTACTTCTTGGGACAGCATGTGATGAAGAACAAGTAGAAAAAAAAAAGTCTGATCTGAAGGAAAAGGATGAGGAATGCCCCCCCCCCCCAAGAAAAAAGGAACTTCCTGTCATTCTTATCTGTAAGAGTGCTGAATGTTTCAAACAGGTTGTGAAAATCAATCTGTTGCCAAAGAGAAACGTGGAGATTCAGACTTTCTGGATGAAAAAATATGAGGCAAGCAGGAAGGAGTCACAATGTCTTTTGAACAGTCATTCAGACTTGTTGGACTGTCCTTGGTTTTGGGAGGTTTGAGACTTTATTTTGAAACTCCTTTGATATTTCTTCTTAAATGTCTGTTAACCTGTTTTTTTGAGATTGCTTATTCTGTTTGTTTGCTAAAAGTGGATAAGGAGATTCCTCGGACAATTTGCAAAAAAGCCAGTCAAAAAAAATCTTACAGATTCCCTGGTTGACCTCTGAAGCAGAAGGGCCAAACAACAAATCTCTAGCCAAGGGAGAATTTAAAATCTCACTTAACATAATCTGTCAGGTTCTGAGAATATAGCCACACAAGCCTCCTTGAAACAGCACAAGTGGCCATAGCCTTGAAAGAGCCATCAACAGAGTCATACATACACTGCAAACAATGTGTAGTGACGTGCAACAGAAGAAGAAAAAAAGAGTTATGTACTTAATCATAGCTTGGAATCTGTGCTATCCAGTGTCATTATCCATCATGGATGGGTCTTGGATCCGACTTTGGATTCGAGCCGGCAACTGATAGATCCAGAGTTCAAACTCCTCCTCTTCCCATAATCCCCTGCTGAACTTTAATGCTCAAATCTCATTTGCCGCTAAAAGCGAGAGGTAAGAGACTTCATTTTTCTTTTCTTGGTGAGCAAAAGCAACTTCTTACCATCGGTCTTGATTTTCTTCCCCTCCCATAGGGAGGTGCTCTCTTTACTCCCATTAGTTACTTCAGGTATCTCCCGCCCTTTTCCCCTTCCGTTAGTTTAAAAAAAAATATGAGCGATGGTTGATAAACCTTCGGGTTTTAAAAGGCACTTCTCATACGGTTGGAAAATGCCTCATTCCGACTCGCACAAGGAGTGTGTCTACTGCTTAGGAGAGCCTCACCTGGAGGTTGAATGCGACATTTGTGCTGCATTCAACCCCAGGGCTCTTATGGAGCACAGAAATAAATTGCTATTGAAAGGGTTAGCTTCAGACTCTCCCTCCAAGGCTAATCAGGACATTGATGCCATAGTGGTGGCCGCCGCGACTAAGGAGGAGCTGGCGGATCAGAGCTCCTCAGTCCATCTGTCGAACAGAATGTCTCTGGCAGGGGAATGACTCTAGCTGTCTTCCATTTGCTTGGTACAAAACCTGTATGCAAGCTAAGACTGAACAGTGCTAAGGGTGCGACTAAAAGTGCTCAAATTAGGCTTTTATGTTCTACAACATTTCCATTTTCTTTTTTAAAACTGACCTTTTTTCCATGTAGGTATTTACCCAAAAAAGCTTTTCAATCACAGTGACCTGACTCCTTTCTATATGTGATTTGTGAAAAATATGTCACAACACCTATACAAGCTGTGAAGCTGCCAGCCCAGCTAGCTAGAATTTTGTAAATAATTCAATGTCATTGTAAATGTTAATATGATCCACAGGCTTGTCTATAAATGTATGTAACCCGTATGTTATATGCTGAGCTTCAAAAATGTACCCACAACGCACCCTGCTGGAAAAGAGCAGAAATGTATATGGACTATATGCCTGTGCAAATGTATGTTTTCATAGTAGAAATTGGGACATACAGAGTTAACTTGCAAACTCTGAGGAAATAAGGAAAGAGTTTTACGATTGTGTTTACCAGAGCTAGAAGACAGAACGTCTACAGCTAGAGTTTCTTTTTATTGTCTTAAGTCAGAAATAATTACTAGTTTAAAATGGAAAAGTGTTATTTGTTTTACATCTTCCAGTTTCAGGCAAGCTTCTAAGAGATATGTGTCAGCTTCTAAGAGACAAATATTTTTCATAGAGACATGTTAAATTCTGTTGGTATTTGTTTAGCCTGGGAACTACAGGCAGGTGTCAAATAGTGATGTCATCTAGCTAAACCAACAGTAATGTGTATTACTAATTTAAGAACTATCTCAGAGAGAAAGTCTGGCCATTTTGTATTTGTCTCTGGATTTGAACACAACCATCTTCAGCACTTCTCGGCTCCATTTGCTTTGCTCTGTAAGTAAGACTTGGATCACAGTATCTCTCAGAGATGGATAGGAAAATACTAAGATCAGTCTATATGTTTTCTGTGTTTATGTGAGACTGTCCTGCAATGTTGTTTTAAAGTATTTCCTGTGATTCTGAACTCTGTTGTCACTGTATTGAGTCACTGAGTATTGTCTTGTTCTGTCATTACTTATTAAATATATTTAAACCTTTTAATTGCGGCTGGTTTTGTTTAGAGATATTTAAGCTCATAGAGTATGTGTATGTATTTGGTAACACTGTACCAGGCCACTCTTAAATAGCCTTAAAGTCTTGGAAACACTTACCATTTGGATAATAGTAATATTACACAGTAGAACTGGTCACCTTTTGTAAGGGCCTTATAGTAGCTGATAAGGGTGGCTGCTGGCAGCAGGCACTACCTTACAGTCTGGGCAGAAGGGGGCATAGCTAGTGAATCTGTGCCAGCCTCCCCCAGGAGTATCTGTGTGTCTGTATATAAATCAAATCTCAAAGTGTGTGTGTGTGTGTGTGTGTGTGTGTGTGTGTGTGTGTGTGTGTGTGTGTGTGTGTGTGTGTGTGTGTGTTTGTTTGTGTGTGTCAGCTACATGGGCAGGGACATGAAGCACTGGTGGGACAGAGAGGGTGCTGGAGGTTTTGGCTTGACCACTCCGCTGAGATCTTAAGTCTATAGCTGTGCCAGTGGGGATTTTTATTGGGGATCTGGACAGAGAGAGGGCAAAACCAGCCCCAGACTGACCGTGATCTCTGTGTGTTCTTAAGGGAAATTGTAATTTACTGTGTGTGTATTGACATCCTCCCAATGTGCACGTCCCTCACTGGAATTAGTGGTGAGGATTGATGCTCCTTAACTACTGGGCCAGTGTAGGGGTGTCACACAAGCTATGCTTCCTAAGACAGCTGTCAGTTCCCCACTAACAGTCAAGAGAGTCCTTGTCGACAAGATCATTTGAGCCAACATGAATAAAAACAGATCAATATTGTCTTAAGGCAGTCTAATGCCTTTTACATATCCTGCATGTTTGCTCCTGGCAAGCATAACATTATTTGATGGTTATCTTCTCTACAAATGTAAAGGTCAGTTCCTCTAACAACTGAATTTCCTATTACAAGTACATCACTTCTAACCAGATATGAATAATCTCCAGTTTCTAATTTGGTAATATCTGTTCTATCAGTTGTTACAAGAGAATGATCTTCATTGCCACTGGTCTCCTTAACCCCACTCTTTTCATTGCTTTATTACTTTTGCATGCATGCAGTTCACAACTAGTTTTCTTTGTACTCCCACACCTTGGGCCATGTTGACAACTTTGGTCTTTGTCCTTTTTTTTTTACAGTAATGTTCTTCAAGTTGTACAGGTTCAGTTTTGATTTCTTCCTTTTCACCTGTCTTTTGTTCCTTTTTTCTACCTTCTTTTTTGAAAAATGATGCTTTCTTCTATAGACTGAAGGTTTTCTGATACAACAATGTTATCATTCCCTGTAATCTGTGTGTTACACAACAAAGTAGTGTCATTTTAGTATGTATTCTCTTTGCATTATAAACATTAGTCAGTTTCTTTTTCTTCCGTGTTAGTTGTTGTGTACTTCCTTCCTTTCTTTTTTTTATTTCCTTCTACATTCTCTGAATCCTCAGACTGCAGAGTACTTGTATCAGGAATTCCAAAGTCGTAGCGACAGCTAATATATTATCATAGTGAAGAAGTCTTCTAAACAACGAAGGACCTAAAAAAATTGAATATTCATGAGTGGTCGGGACGAGGGCCATCTGCACCAACTGCACTGTGCTGCAGGCATACTATTTCCTTTTCAGATTATTATTCCTACAGCCAAAGTGTGAACTGCTTCTAATAAGTAGGCCATACAGTACACTGTTAATCAAAATTACATCCTGAATTTGAAAAAAAAAACTGACCTTTAAAGGTAAACTTTAGAAAGTCAGTAGTCTGGGATGCAAAACAACTCCTGCAACGATCAGTAGTGTGAACAGTCTTTTAGGACACTGGATGACCACAGATGGAAGACAGCTTGTGGATCTCTTTGGATATCCATGCATGCACCATGCATCAAAACAAGGTACTTGGGGTATGAGGTACACTGGGATAGTGTGTGAGTCGCTTACAAAGGGCCCTCTCCAACTGAAACTCTGCTGAGGGGAGGGGGGGCCCAAAAATGCTAACCCCAGTCCTGCTGTCTAGAACACCATAAAAACAATAAATGATACGTTAATGATATATTTAGAGACAAGATAGTGCATTTCTTTAAAAAGAATTTCAGTTGTTTAACTGGCTTGTTCTAATATGCATAGTGTTTTGAAAATGTAAAACTAAAAATAAGAGTACCAGTAAAATAAAGGCACACAGTCTACAGTCCTCAAAAAAGGGATCACATCTGAGTGTTCCAGTAGTGTGAACAGGATGCAGCTCTCCCAAATGTCACCAAACAGAAAGTTACACATGACAACAGGTGTTGCTTGTCATTACTGGCTGCTAACCACAAAGTACATAAATCATACATAATTTTAAACAACACTATGACTCACATTTAAAAGGCACGACAAAGCAAACAATAAAGTTCATGCAAATATAACATGCCCAAAACAAATATTTAACAGAGGCATCTGACAATCAACTTAACCCTTTACGTACTGTTAAAAAATAAGTTGTACCATTCAAAAATACTACATTCCCACAATTTTAACAACTAACTCATCAGCAGCATAATTTCTGGGGGAAAAAGCCTGACCCATTTTGACATAAGGGGGAAGTTCTGCTGTGAACTCTTGGTACTGTCTGTTCAGTTAACTATAAAGATGAGAAAAAAGCATTACACTGTTTGCAAATGAACTCTTGTTCCTAGTTATATGGAACAAATATCGGGTTACTTTCTATATTGTGTGTGTTTAATTTCTCCTTCACAAACTTGGCAGATGGAACGACAAAACATGGGGACCTTTTTCATCTAAAGGTGGGTTTCATGGTACAAAATAAAAGAAATATACGGTATGTGTTATCAGTCTGCACTGGTTAAGTTATATCATAAAAATAGTGCAGAAAAGATGATTTAAATAATACTGGTTAAAATCTGAACAGTTGAGAGGTATGCTTAGAAGAGAGAGAAAGAAGGCTAAGTCTAACAGACACAAATTAATCAAAGGCACATGAGGATACTACTTTGTAAAAGATGAGGGAGACCTAGCCTGAAAAAAGGGTGTGGTAGTAAAAAAAACAAAACTCTTAATTCATAATGAGGTTAGGTTCAATGAAGTATAATGTGCAAACAATCATTTCTCTGAGGGATGTTTTGTTTTCAAGCACCTTAACAGCAGTGGCTGAATAATTATGTCTCAACAAGTGGAGGGCAAAGCCAATATCTCTCACCACCAATATCTAAGAGGAAACATAATGAAAAAAAGTTTCTGCACTCCCTAAGACAATCAACTACATCTCAGTCCAAAAGCTTCCAACCAGTCCAATCCATCAAGCATCTGGCACTGGTGCACCCAAACTGGTGAAAATAGGATGAACTGATTAACTGTGTGTTGTATGAGCTAAAGGGCTGCAAGATTTGAGTTAACTTCCAAAGAAAGCACTTATTCTAAAAGGGTGAGGATCACTCTCCTGTCCTAACCATTTCACATGTACATAAACCCAGGGACAGTACAGCAGTGTTAGTAACTTACCATAAATGTAGATGTGCAAGTGGACTTGCTGTTGGACTCCTCAGTCTTGGGGTTCTTAATTGCTGGAAGCCTGACTGGCTGCCCCAACTTTCAGAGCTCTAACTTCACCCCCCAGCCTCTGCAGATATCCTCTCACCACTACACAAGGCTGTCAGTAGTACAAGAGGTGTGTTGGTTTTCAGTATTGTTCAGCTCTACCTGGTTTTAGTCAGGACAAGAAAGAAGACCATGGTGCCAAGCCAAATGATAACATCCTTCTATACCGCTAGGTCCACCTCACAGGACCCCAATATCCCATCTCCACGAAGAGTACAGATTAAAAAGGCAGGGAAGCCTGTTAGAGAAGTGAAAGAAAGGTGTAGATAAGTGCACTAGAATGCCATCTCAACCCAGTGTAAATAAAGAACAAAAGTAGTCAAAATAAAGAAGTGGGTATGCAGGGGAGTAGTTGGACTTCTGCAGTAAATCTGCTCAATCATTTGCATATATGGTAACTTCCTAACACAAGTATATTATGCTCACTGCAATATTCACTACTGCAAATTAAAGAATGGTTGGAGACAAATAATGTCAGTGGGATAACAGGTAGCACAATTGCTTTTGGTGCAGAAGGCTGTGGGTTCTATTCCCGCACCAGGTAGATGGACTGCTGACACTGTAGTGCAGCATAAGGGAAATGCTACACTTTTCTGTGTGTCATCCTTTTAGATGAGACATTAAACTTTAGCCCATCTACCCGAATTAGTGGTAGCACAGGTGGAAGACCCCATAACACCTATCAAAAAGAGTAGGGCAATTTCCCCGTTGCCCTGGCCAAGAGTCCCCTAGCAATATAAATATTACCTCAGGTCTCCCCCTGAAAAGAGGCAACTTCCCTAGTTGGACTAACTTGGTCAAAGGATAAATAAAAAAGTAATTAGGTGATAACATCCTGGAGGATAGGGGAGCAAGTCCTGCCCTAGTCCTAGAAGCTACATTAAACAGTAGTGTCTAAAACTGTATACAGAGTAGTCTGAATTGCCTCTTCCAGGACAGCTTGCATGCTGACCCCCCTAATGATGGCAGTGGTGGGTCCATTAGCACCAGTGGAGAGGGGCTTGAACAGATATGGCATGAGTTGTGTAACAGTATGAAAAACAATGAACAAGCCAGTTTGACAGTTTACTTACTGGCTTCCCATCTTTCCCCTATGCCAAGACAAATAGCTGATCAGTTTTACTGAATTGTTTAGTCCTGCATAAATGCAGGCCACATCAAGGGAATGAAGGGATCATAGAAGGTTACTTGGCTAATGACCCTAAAGTCAGAGTTGCTCCAAATGTCAGTGGTTAGGTGACTGAAGTTTGCAGAAGTAAGGGTCTATGGTAGTTAATACCAACTTCCTCTATCCAGGACAGACATGGTCGCCACCCCAGGAGTGAATTTGCAGTCACCCATGCATTGATCTAGGTTGCATTTGAAGAGGTTCAGGGAGAGACTCTGTTTCACATGAAATGGAAGCTTGTTCCAGAGAAGTGGCAATCCCTAGGAGAAGTATCTATCTCTCCAGCATGACCTGTTCATGTCAAAGGTTAGGTTAAGAACCCTGGAGCGAGTGACCCTCCTGCAGTTTGATTTAGAATGTGTAGCACTTCCATCAAGGCTGGATCAGAGATTGCCCTGTAAGCCAGTCACAGGTCACCCCTTAGCAGCATGTAGGAAACAGAATACAATGACAGGATTTTCAGTCTTTCCATGCAAGACTTGTTTTGTTGATCCTGTAATTTCTTGGTAAGAAACCTCTGTGGTCTCTCCAATTGTTGCAGGTGTCTAGTGAGGTACATGCAAAAGGGAGCACTGTACTCAATTACTGGTGTGATGAGGCCTGAGTATAATGGAATTACAACATATTTAGATCTAGATGCGATGTCTTTACTTATAAGATGTGTCACATAGAAGAATTTCCTTACTGCTCTGGATACATGATTGTCTAAGTTCAGATCGCTATCAACCCGAGTACCCAGATCATGTACCACTGGGTCTACACTTAGGGGTGCTGTATATAATGTCGATAATGTAATTAGCAGGGATGTCAGCTTTCCCAAAGGGAATAATAATGCATTTTTTTTGCATTTAGCTTTAATCTATGGCTTTGGCACCAATCATTTGTCTGCGTTAACCCTGCCTGCAGTACATTAACATCATTGGGGGACTCAATGATTGCTCCCAATTTGCAATCAGCGAACTTGGTCAGCCACAGGCCATCCAAGTTTGCCTGGACTTCTGAGAAATAAATTCTAAACAATAAGCAGCCCAGCACAGAACCCTGGGGTACACCACTGGTGACTGGTCTTTTACTAGACGTGAAGTCACCCACTTTGACAGTATGTATGCTGTCGGTGAGCCAGTTGGCTACCCATCTGGTAATGCAGGGGTTAATTCCTAATTGGGAGAGTTTCTTTATAACAACTGAGTAGGGGATTGTGTCAAATGCCTTGGCTAGGTCAAGATAGGCAGTATGCACTGCTGTTCCCTTGTCCAGGGCCTTGGTGACATTCTTGAAGAAATCAACCATGTTTAACCGGCATGTTCTACCTTTAACGAATCTGAACTGGGGTAGGTCCAGAGTTTGGAGATTACCTATGTCTTTGTTAATAGGGTCCATAATGATTCTTTCCATGTCTTTGCAGATGAGGCTAATCTAGTTTATGGGCTTATAATTCCAAGGGTTTGTTGACTGTCACCCTTTGTGCAGAGGGATTACTGTTGCTGTCCTCCATTCTGTTGGAACATGCCATTTCACAGGTCATGGTTAAAACATGGATCCAGTGGTCCAGAAATGAAAACTGACAAGTGGACGGCTTGTTTAATGGACAGCTCAGAAACAATCTTAGGCATAAAGGAGTGGCTGGTACAAATGGACATCCTGTCTTGGTGGAAGATTAAGAATAGTTCTCAGCACATTAAAGCCTGAAGTTTTGAGATTCTTCAAGCAGAGTCAATAGATTTGAATAATAGTGTCTTCCCGGATAAAAACTGAAGAGGACCAGATGGCAAGATCAAATTTTTTCTACAACATAGTTAAGATTCCATTATGTAGAAGTTTCTTTTCTTGGTGGTATAAGGTGCAGGACCCCTCTGAAAAACAACTTAACTGAAGACCTGGAGCAGAGTGGTGGATCCATGGGTAAGCAAGCTGAAACAGCAGAAGCATGCACTATGTCAGAAGCAAAAGACAGGTCATTTTTTTAAAAGGTCTGACAGATATTCCAGGACCATTGCCAATGTTAACCCTGTTTCAGGCTGCATTCCTGAAGAGGCAAAAGAGGGAAAATCTATTGCACTTAGCTAGGAATGATTTTCTTTTGTTTGATTTCTTAGCCTCCTTCATAATCTTTACCATAACCTCTTAGAGAACACATGCTTACCTTGGAATTAATGTGAAATTACTCAGGTTGTAAGCCTTCAACTATCCAGGCTGGGGTGCAGGACCCTTTGCTTTGTATGAGAAGGTCCAAACACTGAGACAACACTTTCTCTTTTTTCCTTTGCCAGTACATATATGAAAGGGAAAGCACAAATGTGCAAGTAAAAATTTATGAAGCATCACTGCTACAGTAGCCTTAGCCATATGGGTTATATCCTGCCAGGGATACAACAGCTTCTAAAGTTTCAGTGTACCTTCCATGCACCCACACTGTCAGCCAACTTGAGCTGTGCTGATTAAAAGACAAGTTTGGGTGCCAAGCCCTTCACAGCTTTTTTGCCATCAGAGAAAGGGAAGCTAAGCCCTGAAAGGGCAATGCTAGTAACAACAAAAAATAAATGTCCACACCCTGGCATAAAAAACACACCAAAAACAAGGGTAGTGGCAGAAGGGAGTGGCTACTGCAGCAGTGACCATTCAAACATTTACTGATATGGTTTGTTTACTTGCACAACTGTACTATGTTCATCATATTGATAACTGTTGCAGTAGCCTTAGCTTACTACATCTTGGAAGTGGAAGGAGAAGAGCCCTGGAGAATGGTCCTAGCAAAGTCTGACTGGGACCTAGAGAAGGAATCAAGCTTCTAGTGCTTTGTAAAAGTATGTACACAGGACCAATTAACATCTTCTAGAATACTTCTAGAAACCAACCATTTCCAAAAAGCCATAGGTGAAGTCAAGGCTCTGGCCTTGACCCTGCCTGGAATAGTTTTGTTATGGAAAGTATAAAATAAGGTACTAGCTTTAGCTTTAGACAACTACTTGTAAATAATCTGTTTTGACACAGGTTGCCCCTTTTTCCTACCTATACAAGAAATGAACAGTTGATCTGAAGATCTGAAAGATTTACGTCTGTTAAGATACTACCTGAATTGCCTGTGGACATCCAAGGTATGGGGTATCCTTTCTCCCTCATTTTTAGGTTCAGGAAAGAAAACCAAGAGATGGACAGTTTGATTTAAAATAAACCTGGATACCACTTTATTCCTAAAAGAAGAATTAGTTCTCAAAGAAACCCTTGCCTTGTGGAAAATGAAATAAGAACGACTCACCATAACAGCTTGGAACTTAGGCAACATAGATACGCTTTTTTCAGAGGTTAAAGCAATCAGTAAAACTGTTTTCCATGTTAAGAACCTCAAGTCAGCCAGGTTAGCTGGTTCAAATGGACCAAGTGTTAACTTCTCTAACAAAATTAAGATCCAAACAAGTGGCCACCAATTTACTTGGAGGCCTTGTGTGCAAAACCTTTTCAGAAACATTTTGACAGGAAACTGCATTGAAAGAAGACACTACATGGGTAGACATTCTGAAATGCCTGATAAATGAATGTTGTCAGAGGAATAAAAAAGGCCATAGATAGTAACTTACATAAATATTGTAAAACAGAGAACTACTTGGTGCCAACAACATAACAAACCTTTTCCGTTTAATAATGCATGATTTTCTAACAGCAGGCGATCTTGCCTCCATTAGTACCAGCACCAGGAGTACCAGTTCCTCAGTAAACAGGTGCCTAAAAGGAATCCGGGCAGTCAACTGAAACTGACTGATTTGGGGTGCATCAAACACCCCTGTGCTTGTATGAGTAGGTCCGGACTGCAAGGAAGCTTCTGATAAATGCCCCTGGCCATTTCCAAAAGAAAGAACTATGGCTGCTGGACCAGAGGGAGTCGTCACAGTAATCTTGTGGAGTTCCTTCTGAATCTTCATAAGTACCCTGGACATCAGTGGAAAGGGTATAAAGGCATACAGGAACATTCTTGTCCAAGGAAAAGAAAAGGTTTCTGCCTGAAACAGAATCTTGCCAGCTGACTGTTCAGACAGAAGGCAAAGAGGTCTGCTTGAGGAACTCCCCACAGATGGATCAAATCTCAGAAGACAACCTGACCTAGTTTCCATTTGTGAGGGTCTCCCCTGGACCTGCTCAACTTGTCTGTCACACAGTTTTGCTGACTGAATGTAGAATGCCTGTAGAGTGAGACTGTGCTGTGCGGCTATATCCCAATCTAACATGGCTAGTTTGCAAAGGGGGTACACGTTCATTCCCCCCTGCTTGTCACTGTACCACGACAGCTGTGTTGTCTCTAACAACCACAAAAGGTCCTGGGGACCTAAAATGATCCACAGAGTTGAGTGCCTTCATTAGGGAAAGCACCTCTGATATTTATATTCTTGCATCTGTCGTTGGTATCCCTCACACCCTGCATTTGTATCCCTCATGAAACTGCTCCACAAGCAAAGTCTGTGGCATCTGTGGTGATGGACTGCTTTGGAACAGGGACTGAGAAGGGAAGACTTGGATTTAAGGATGACTGCTGACTCCAAATAATTTCTCTCTTGACAACTCCTAACCCTGGGATTTGAAGAGGCAAAGGGTGATGGTTCTGGGACCAAAGACACTTCAGATACTACTGCATCTTTCTCACGTGAAGTCTTGCCAGACACATGAGAATCACAGAAACCATCTTGATGTATTATTTTACAGTGTTGAAAGTTCGAGTAGCAAACCTTACAGATAGATACAGATTTATTTTTTTCCTGTGGAAGA
The DNA here is from genome assembly GCF_019279795.1 of Protopterus annectens. Taxonomy (NCBI): domain Eukaryota; kingdom Metazoa; phylum Chordata; order Ceratodontiformes; family Protopteridae; genus Protopterus; species Protopterus annectens. The sequence continues at coordinate 1,761,774,196 of NC_056725.1, forward strand.
AAAGCTCCTTAAATCGAGGTGTCTGACATCCCAGGAACACAATCCTGTGTGAAGGAGTCAAGAAAGACTTCTGAATGTTCTCTTGGAATACCCACTTGTGTAAGAGATCTCTTATTCAAGACAGAGATTCTTGACACTCTGAAAAGGACTATGCAAAGATGTCATCTAAATATGGAAAAAATATAAATGTTTAGATCCTGTAGCCTGCAATGAGCTATAAGATAGTCCAAAGGGTAAAACAGAGAACTGACAATGTGATCCAGACACACAAAACCTTAAGAAACATCTGAAGTCTGGATGAAGAGGGATATGATGATAGGCATATTTTAAGTCTAGTATTACCAGGAAACTTGAAATGTAAACTGCGGTGGTGGTGCTGCGGTAGCGTTGTCGCCTCACAGTTAGACGTTGCCCGTTCGATTCTCAGTTAGAGCATCTTCTGTGTGGCGACATGCGTGAATGGGCGTTCCTTCGCTGAAGGTTGTGCGTTAGGCACGGCAAGCCAGTACGTAAAAATCTGCTGCCATTCATTAGCAGACCGGAGTTCTGCTGTGGCGACCCCTAACCGGGAAAAGCCGAAAGACACAAACAAATTACCAGGAAACTTGAAATAGGAAGAACAGGTAACAAGTTGTGAAGTGATACCATTTTGAATTTGAGCAGTATCACAAACAAACAAGTTTAGGAAAGAAAGATACAAATCTGGTCTCTAAGATTTTTCTTTCTTTGCCAATCAGAATATCCTTGAATAAAACTCTTTCCCACCAGAGATAGAGGAACTGGTTCTATAACTCCTAGGGACAGCATGTGATGCAGAACCAGTGGAAACAAGAGAGTCTGATCTTCAGGATGAGGAATGACTCCCTGGAAAGGAGGGATTTCCTCCCACTGCCACCTGTAGCCTTGATGAATGATATTTAGTACCTATTTCAAAATTTCTGCTGCAAAACAGAAAAATGGAGATTCGGACTTTCAGGAAGAAAAAAGGGGCCACGGTGGGAGGGGGTCACATGGTCTCTTGAACAGTCATTCAGACATGTTGGATTGTCTTTGGTTTTAGGAGGTTTGAGGCTTCATTTTGGAACACCATCATCATTTGTTAAACACCTGATTATCTGTATTTTGTTGAGATTGTTTTTCTTCTTCTTGCCAAAATTGGATGAGCAGTTACAGAATCCCTTAGAAAATCTGGAAAAGGAGGGCTGAAAATTCTTAAGAGACTCTCTGGATCAGCCTGCCCCTTTCATCACACTTTTTGACTATCTCTGCAGAAGACGGGCCAAAAACTAAATCTTTATCCAAAGAGTAATTTACAATCTCATTTTTAATATCTGGGAGGTTACGAGAATGCAGCCATGCAAACCTCCTCAAAATAATACCAGTGCAATAGCCCTGGAAGAAGTATCAATAGAGTCATATACACACTGTAAACAAGGAGTATTGACCTGTGCAACAGAAGAAACTAAATTATTTAAAGCAGATTTTTTCCTCACATGAAAAAAACACAGATAAAACACTTGTCATGCTTTCGCAATCGGTTATAACAAACTTTAGTAAATGAGCCTGACAATTCAAAATTCTGCAAAACCAAAGTTGCAGAAGTAAACATTTTTTATCCACACTTATAATTTTCCCATCATTATTAGAAAGAGTAGGCCTGAAATTAAAGCGTTTAGCAGCAGTGGGATCAATTAAAACTGTAGCTGCTGGGTAACACTTGGAAGAGTGTATAAAAACTTAAAAGACTGAGGAACTTTATACATCCTATCTGCCTTTTGCAGCCAGTAACACACATCCACTAAAGTAGGCAGAATAGGAGGAATGTATGAAAGTTCCGGAAATTCCTTCTATAAGGACTCATAGTATTTTCTGAGAGACTGGGAAACCCTAGTGTTCTCCCACTGGAAACACTGGCACAGTCTAGCAATAGTCTCAGAGAAAGAAACTCCTACAGGGTGAATCAGAAACTGAGCTATCCTCCAAGTCTGAATCAGAAATGTGAGGAGAAAATGTTGTGTCTGACTCTGCATCTTCATATACATGAATCTCTTCAGTTAAAGGGATTTTTATTTTTTTACCAAAAACTACTTTACAAGAAGGATCAACAGTCTGAATTAAACACTGAGCCAGACCCGGTAGTAAACTACTCCTGTCTAAGGAAATTTGATGGAGTAGACACATCCTTAGTTTTCATTTTTTTTAATAGGAAATATGGGGCCAACCATGTTACTAATGGCAGCAACAGCTTCCCAAGAGATAAGCACAACATTCTTACACAACAGGAAAGCCGTCCCTGTTCCCCCTGTCAGGACTGACAAGAGTAGCTAACCATTACCCAGTGAGTGGACCCCAACAGCCACAGAGGACATAGCTAACCCCCAGTCCACACCAGCTGTAGGTGCAGCACCTGAAGGACCCGGAGTAAAAGATGAGTGGGCTGAGGTACAAATGGCCAAAGCAGAGTCACCCCCTTCTGTGGCTGGGGCAAACTGCTAGCCTGCTGTGGTGGCAAAGGCTCTTTACTTAACTTTCTTTCTTTGTGGCTGGAAGAAGGACCAACCATGGAACCAGTAATCTACTCCATGGTCAAGCCAAAAATGGTGCCTCTTTTCCACATAAGACAAGCAGCAAATGTCAGTAAAAAAACAAGTATTTTTCACAGAACAACACAGTAGAAAAGCACCTTACAACACTGTACCAGCCATAAAACAGTAAAATAAACAATTTCTCCACACACAAAAATGATTTTCAGTTGCTTTACACAACTTTTAAACTGAGAGGAAAAAGAGTGCTTCTGTTTAAAAGTATGATACAGTCTTGTGAGTGTCTATTAAAAAACGAAACTCCTAGCTTTAAAATAACTTTCCTGAAGAGAAGCATGATAAAACACAAACATTTAGAAAATAGAAGGTTTTTCTCTTAAAGGGAATTATTTGCCCTTCAAAGGAACAGCTCTGAGCCATCCCATCATATGTCCCATAAAGGAACAGCACCAAGATGTCCATCGATCCTTGAAAGCCTTAGAGCATAATCTTCAATGGTAGTAAAGCTCTGAAGGGCATGACACCCAAACTTGTCTTTTAGTCAGTTTAGCTCAACCTGCCTGAGAGTTTGGGTGGGTGGAAGGTGCTCTGAAGCTTTGGAAGCTGTCTGGCTGTTATATCCTTGGCAGGATATAACCCATATAGCTAAGGCTACTGCAGCAGTGACCAACATGATGAATATCCAGTGGTGCCTTAGACAATATGGGGTTAATGGAATGATTACTGGCCTTTCTTCCTTTACTTTTAGGAGAACCCTGAGAATCAAAGGTGTAGGTGGAAAAGCATAAAGAATCAGATTCATCCACTTCAGGGAGAAAAACATCTATCTTTCAAGCTACTGGAGTAACTCTTCTGCAACAGAACTGTTTCAGTTGCCTGTTTAGAGGCAAAACAAATGGGTTTAATAGTACACCCCACATCCTGTTCACATCTAAAATGACATCCCTGTACAACATCCATTCTTGAGGATCTAGAAGACATTTGCTCAGTCTGTCACAGAACATATTTTGCTGTGAGAGGATGCAGGTTGCTGCCAGAGTAATGTCTACTCACTGTGCAATCTCCCAGACTTTCATTGCAACCCTACACAGAAAGTACAAGGAGGTTCCCCCATTTACATGTGAATATCATGGTAGCATTATTTGTCATATTCTGGAGCACCCCTTCCTTAAACATGTGGTTGAAAACCTCCAAGGCCAAAATGACAACAATTATCTCTTCTAGATTTTTGTTCTTGCAGTCCAATGTCCCCTGAACTTGGAAGGGATCCACATGGGCCTCACAGGGTACAACTCATAAATCAGTGGGGAAGGTCAGAGTGAGCTGGGTTACTCTGAATGGCATCCTCTAATTCAGTTGGAACTATGCAATCCACCAAGAAATGTCCTTTCTGATGCAAGGGAGAAAGGAATGCTTTTATCCAAGGACTGGATGTAGTGACCCCCTCTGTTTCTTAGGTACTACTGAAGCTTCCTCACGCAGAGGCTTGTCAAGGGCCTCATACAAATGCAGGATGCCATGTAACCTAACACTGAAGAATTCACTTGCTGATGCTGCATCCTGCTGCAGAACCCTTTGGAAACAGTCAGGTGAGAGACTTTGCCCTTTGGGCCGAAGGATCTGTGATGGATGGTGTCTAGGCATGTCCAAAGGAAAACTATGTTCCTTGCAAGGGACAGGTTTGATTTGTTCTTTATGATGGTGGGACTCAGATTCCCAAAGTCATTCAGAGTAACTTCCAAAGCCTTGCTTATCTCTGTCCTAAATTCCACTAAGATGAGGTGGATACCTAGGTACAAGTAAATATGAATCCCCTTTGTCCTGCTAGAAGGAATTACTGGAGCCGGGCATTCAATGAAGACTCTTGGCAAAGCCGACAAGCCAAAAGGCAAAGATGTGAACTGGAAATGCCACCCCCCCCTCCAGAATGCTGCAAACCAAGAATCTGCCTGTGCTATTTGGCTATGAGGATGTGAAGTTTATGCATTTTTTTAGGTCTAGGATGACCACGAGAGCCTGGAGTGGCAGTAAGAATTTGAACTTTGGAACACTGACAGACTTGCTTAAGTGGTACAGTTCCACACTGGGTTTTCATGGGCCTTCCTTTCTTGAAAATAGAAGAGTCTGAAGTAAAAACCTTGGCCTTCCTCACCAGACTGAATCTTCTCTATGTCCCCTGACTGCTGCACTGTTATTAAGACCACAGGAATAAAGTCTAACTGGTCCTTTGGAAATGGAGAAATGCATCTGCAGTTTGGGATTTTTACAAATTGTAACCTCCTCTAACTTTATAAAGAATGTATAGGACCCACTAGTCCTGAGTAATGATTACTCAGTCAAGTGCCCTTCAACACTTTCTAAGGGAAGAGAAGCAATTTGGGGAGGAGGGGCGAGCAGCTTAGCTGAGTCAAGGCAGATAATTCTGGAAGTCACAGCCCTGAGAGTTTCCAGGTTTCTGCTTTGGTCTTGCATGCCACTTTCTTTTGAATTTCTCCTTCCCCCCTTTGAAAGTCTTATTTTTGTCTTCAGTTGGATATAACAGCCAAGGTTTGAATGGGTAGCTTGTCCTGAACATAGGTGCTTGGGCTGGGAAAATCTGCTTGACTGCCCCTTTTCCTTCAGTCTATTCAATACTCCTTTACCAGGGTTCTAAAGAGGAGATCCTTCTCTAAGAGTGCATTAAGGAGTTCCATCTTTACATAGTCTGGAAGGGTCGGAGTCCTCAACCAGGCACATCTCAGAGTAATTGATCCTGCAGGTTCTGCCCTATGTGATGTACTCATGGCATCAAAAGCATACGTGTGAGTAGTTGAAAACCTAAGCTGATAGATCAGAGTTAAGAATCTCCTGCTTCAGAGCTTTACTTGTATCTCTCTGCTTTGGCCCAGTTTTGCCAGCACAGACTGCTGCAAGAGTCATGTGGTCTAGCAGTTCATTGCTCTGGAAGACATGTTAGTTAAAGTGTAAACTTTCTTCCCCAAACCTGTCAAGTTTTTTGTTCTCCCTAGGACACCAAAGTTGAAACTGCTAGATGCTTCTTACGTATGAACTGAATCCTTGACCATCTAGAAGCAGCTACATTTCTGCAGGGCATGGGGACACAGCAGGTCCACAAAATTCCTACACCCAAGCTGGGCCTCTTAGCATTCATTAACCTCCCACTGGAACTCCTCCTCCATTTTATGAAGAATAAGAGAAATCCTCTGGTGGAGAAGTAGAGAATAAGGCAATCTCATTGTCGAGTCACAGTTGATTCTATTGGGGATCTAGCCAACAAATTCAGTCCACCTGCATCAGTCATGGGAATCATAATTCTCAACTGCAGGTTCAATCTTTCTCTTTTTCGAGGGGACACACACACCTCAGTAACTTCCAGTGCTGACTGTTTGGATTTCAGAAGAGACATGAAATCTTCAGCCAATTAGACAAGCTGGTCAGTAGAAGCCTGGGAGGAACAGAGAACCCAGACACTGCCTGATGTAGGAATAGAAAGATGGCTGGCACCAGTTTGGTCTTCAGTGCTTTGTGACACAGCTTTGGATAAAAGCATCCTGGACACTTTGGGTCATGGCAGTTAGACAGAGACCTCAATCCAGTCTCTATGAAGCTACTTGCAAACAAACACTGCGGGGATATTACTCTCCCAATTAGTAATAAGGATAAGAACCTCAGACACCAATCAATCATTTGCATGAACTGTCGACCAGGGAGGGCATGCAAAACACAGAAGATGAGGCTCTGGCTAAAAACAACTCTAAGGACAGGGATTGTGAAAGCAACACTGCACCACACATCACTGGATCCAGGAAGACTTGAGCTATCCACAGGGAATGCCTTTGGTCTCCCAAAGCTTCTCCCACAGCTCCTGTCAAAATGTTTCTCTTTTGGTGGCTGGTTCCCAGAAGCCTTAGCCTGTGCCATGACACCTTGGACCCAGTCACACACTTGTTTTTTGGCCGTCAACTGTTGGAGAGATGATCTTCTCTTCTGGATTGTCCTCTAGGAAACTGGCATAATATGGATGAGTGCCTACACCATTCTCTGGTTAAAGGTTAAACAAACAAAGCCTACGGAAATCCTTGAGATGAATCTGTTTTCCACAAGCATAGCAACTACTTACTTTCACAAAAGTTCCAGTATCAGATTCGGAATCAGGTATTAGCTTATTCAATCTATGTCTTTAAGAAGAAATATGAAAAATCCCCTTACAGATACTGGTCTGACTTTTGGAAGCAGGTTAAATGATGGTCTGACAATGCTATTAATTAAATAATTTGCAATACTGCACCACAATAATGATCAGAATATGGCAGCAGCAACCCTGAGCAGTGATGGGAGAGTATTAACTGGGGCCCTACAGGGAAAGTAGAGATCTGGAAGTTTGGCCTGCTAGTCAGGCTACCTGCAAGCAAGAATTCCAAAAGCGAGGACAGCAACAGTGAATACGGTGATCAACGTAAGCAAATACAGGTTTTGTCACCACATCAGTTATCTTCCAATTGGGTCCTCTGCAGTATGTTTCACACATGAGTAATTCTATCCACTGCCATCTTACAAGGCTCTTCTAAAAATCCTGAATCCCCATACTTGTGGCAGTATTCTCTGTCACATACACAGTGCACCATACATCAAACTTCTTTTTTTGTCAGTTAACAGCATTAAACTTATTAAGACTTTGTCATATCTGAGCTATTCAAATCCAATATCTCAGCACAGAACAATTACCTTAGTTCCAACCATTTGATGTCCATCCAACATTACTGACAAAGTACTTTGAAAGGAATTTTTAAAATCTACCAAATCATTGCATTTCAAAAAAAATGTTCCCAAATGACTCTCTGTCCAATCACACCTTCAGCATTTCCTGTCTATCTGAGGAAACAAATCTCTGAAGTATGCTTGAGGTGTAAAATACCTATGCAGATACCTCCAAGTAAAAATTCTAAACCTTTTGGCCTCTGTTTCATACTTGGAAGCCATATACACTAACCTATCAGTTTGATGACAGTACACAAACGTTAAACTGTTTTAAAAAATGCAAAGCTGGTCTATTCATAGGTTCATAGGTAGGTACTAGGCTATTGGCCCTAGGGCCTATACAAGCCTAGCCAAAAATGTACCCTGGCTTTCGCCACCCAAGAAAATTATATTCCTGTGCCCCTGTCAAGCAGAACCACAGTAGTGATCCCCGGGGTGAATTTCCTATTACCCATCCAATCATCAAGATTTTTCTTGAAGAGTGCTAATGAGGAGCTCTGTTTGACATAGATAGGTAGTCTGTTCCAGAGTATGGGAAGTCTCTGGGACAGGAATCTATCTCTCCAGCATGTTCTGTTTATTGTGGTGACAAGGTTTAGGTCCCTAGACCGTGTAGCTTGGAGGGATTGGGATTTCTTTAAGTGGAGCATGTCCAACAGCTCTGGGATTGACATAGCTTTGTAAGTTAGGCAGAGATCGCCTCTGAGTAGGCAATATGCGACGGAGTAAAGCTGGAGTTTTTTGAGATGGTCTGCATAAGGCATCTGTTTGAGGCCAGTAATCCTCTTTGTGAGGTATTTTTGCAGCCTTTCCAGTTGTTGTAGATGTCTTGTGAGGTACATACCAAAAGGGGCGTTGTACTCTATAATGGGTCTAATGAGTGATGAGTAGAGGGGAACAATGACCTCTGTTTTTCTGGATGAGAAACCTTTTGTGATGAGGTGTGCCATGTAGAAGGATTTCTTGACCACTTTGGCGATGTGATTATCAAAGGAGAGACTACTGTCCACCTGTGTCCCAAGGTCTCTTAGCACACTTTCGGTGTTAAGTAGACTATCGCCTATGTAGTAGTTCATGGGTACAGAATTTTTACCAAAGGGGATGACAATGCACTTTCTGGCATTGAGCTTGAGACCATGTCTTTGACACCAGGCATCTGTCTCAGTGAGGCCCTTTTGTAGGATGTCCACATCGTTAGGAGTTTCAATTATGGCTCCTAGTTTGCAGTCATCTTCGAATTTAGTTAGCCAAAGACCTCCTGTGTTAGCCTGTACTTCAGAGAAGTAGATACCAAACAGGAGAGGACCCAGGACTGAACCCTGTGGTACTCCACTTGTCACTGGTCTGAAGTCTAATTTGGAGTCTGCTACTTTCACAGTGTGGGTTCTTTCAGTAAGCCAGTTGGCAACCCATCTTGTGACATAGGGATTTAAACCTAGTTGAATGAGTTTATCTATAATTCCAGATTGGGGGATGGTGTCGAACACCTTGGCAAGATCTAGATAGGCTGTGTGAACCACCTTACCCTCATCTATGGCTTTGGTGACTACTTCAAAGAGGTCTATCAGGTTTAGGAGACATGATCTGCCTTTTACAAACCCAAACTGTGTGGGGTCCAGGGTTTGAAGATTTCCAATGTCTTTGTTTATGAGTTCCATGATGATACGTTCCATGGCCTTGCAGACGAGGCTCGTCAGGCTAATGGGGCGGTAGTTCCCGGGGTCTGTTGTGGCCCCCCCTTTGTGGAGTGGGATAACTGTCGCAGTGCGCCATTCAATGGGCACAAAGCCTGATTTGAGGCTATGATTGAACATGGTATTTAGGTGGGGTGCCAGTTCATTCTGGAGCTCATATAGAAGGCAGCCTGGGATGTTGTCAGGTCCCATGGATGCTGTGTTCTTTGCTTTGGAGAGTGAAGTTTTTACCTGTGCAGCCGTGATTACAGGAACTTTGCATTCTTCCGGTATAAAGATGGGCCCTTTAGGGGGTGAGAGGGGGGTAAAGTTAGCACTGAACCTATCTGCCAGGATGTTGGCAATATCAGTTGGTTCTGTATATTTAGTGTCATTGTGCTGTAACTCAGAGCAGATCTGAGTGTTGCCATTGAGATTTTTGACATAGCTATAGAATGCTTTGTGGTTGTCTTTAGAATCAGTGGCAATTTTGTTTTCATAACTAGCTTTGGAGGATTTTATGAGGGATCTCAGCTTCTTACTGAGGCTGACCAGGGAGTTCCTCCAATCGTGGGATTTTACTCTTTTTTGCAACAGTTTCTTTCTTCTGTTGTAGAGTTTGTTTATGACAGAAGACCACCAGATTGGCTTCCTTTTTTTGGAGGATAGCATCTTGGTTCTGTTAGGGATAGCACGATCCATGCACTCGTGTAAGTGCTTATAAAGTGCATTTGTGTAGGATTCAGCAGTCATACCTCTATTGTCCATCTGTATGGGTGTCATGAAGTTTGCCACTTCTGTCTTAAGAAGCGTGAAGTTGGCTTTGGAGAAATTTTTTACAGTTGTTTTCCTAATGGGGTGGGAGCGGGATGTGAATGTCTAGGGTGATTAGCTTGTGGTCGGATCTGACCAACGAGAAGCTGACCTCTGGTGTGGAACACTGGTCATCCATGTTGGTGATGACCAGGTCTAGGATATTGCTGCCTCTGGTGGGGGTGTGGATAAGTTGATCCAAAGCATTGGAATTGATGATTTCCAGAAAACGTTGAGCAAAAGAGTTGGTACATGAGTAGTTTTCCCAGTTAATGGTGGGGTAGTTGAAATCACCCATTATTAGAGTGTTGGTCTGTAGCAAGCTACAATCTGGATTGCGGTTTTGCCCAGAGTTAGTTGAACTTGGATAATCTCGGATGCATTATGCTGAGCAACTAGCCTGGAGGTGTGGATATCCTTAATGAACCTATTACCCTGAACATAAATGGAACTCTCTGGTCCATGACAATCTCTTCAGGAATTTCTACTCTGGGGAAAACTCATACCAGCTCTATGGCTACTAACTTAGCACTGGCTTTTTACAATAGTAGTGAAGGAAATGTAGTAGCACAGATTATATAATCACTAGAACATATTGCTGTACATAACTAGACTTTACCAAATGACCTACAGATTCATTGCGAGATACACTGATGTCTCTCTCACAAGGCTGAGTAAGGCGAAATTCAAGGGCAGTCGCTTATTAGAGGCTAGGATCCTCCACACTTCACACACACTCAGGTAACTGGACCACTAGTACCAGTATGACTCAGTCATAGCCCATGTAGGTGTAAATGACCTGAGACATACCTCCCTAGACTATATCAACAGAAATATCATGGAGCTCTTGGAATGTGTGCCCCAGGCTTGTATGAGCCTAGCATTCAGCAGCATTTTACTTTCTCCAAGGATGATGCCACAATATGAACAAAAGATGACTGACTTTAATAACTGGCTTAGTTTCTGGTGTCATTCTAAGGGAGTGCAATATCTGTCACATGGAAGGAAATGGCCAATAGACCATGCTGCTTTGCCAGGGATGGTCTGCACTTCTCCCCTCCAGGCTTTTGAATATTAGCTAAAACACTGTCTTCCCCCATAGTACCCTTTTAGGCAATATCAAACTGAAAGTACGTCCAACACAGAAAATCAAAATCAAGAAAATCTAAAGATATTACTGCTCAATGTTAGGAGTCTAAAAACAAAACTCCACTCCATAGAAGCTTTTTTCACCCTAGAGAATGCTGACATCTGTTGTGGTCACTGAGACAGGGTTTAAAGCCATGGACAGCACACAGACAGTGCAAGATTATATAAAGTCCCCCACATATTTAGACAAGCTCTACACAGACAGGGACTAAAGGTGGAGGTGTCTCGATTTACATAAAAAATAAATATACCTCAAGGCTGGTCAAACAGGACAATGCACTTAAGCATCTCCATGTTCAAATCACAAATCAAAATCAAATACCACTTCCTTGCAAGCTGCAGGACCTAGGAAATGCACACAATATATTGAAATGCACACAATGTAACTTATTGGAAACACTCACCATCCAACCCAATACCATATTTAAGGGTGACTTTAATTACCCCACTATTAACCTGGAATTCTATATAAAGTACAGTTTTGTACCTACCATAAATGTAGATGTCCGAGAGGAATGCATCTGCAGTCATAACAAATGGGTTGTCCTGTCATCAGGCAGCCCTTCGGTCGGCCGGATTCCAAAGTCTGGGTCTGGCTTCGGCTGGAGTCGCACTTCACCCGACGTCATTGCGGCAGTTTTCGGGTATAAAGGCATCAGCCGACGCCATTTTCCTCAGTGTTTCTTGCCCCAGATGCCAGGTGCCCTCTTGGTAGGCTAAATTTGGATAAATGTCAAAGTTTCCAAATAGTAGAGAGCAAACACACAAAAAAAACCATGCATGTACATATATACAAACAAATACACCATAATAGATCCCCCCCCAAGCTAGCTGTAGATTGGTAAGTACCCTAGGAGTACCTCAGAGGGGAAGGAGGGTGGGTAATCCCGACTGCAGATGCATTCCTCTCGGACATCTACATTTATGGTAGGTACAAAACTGTACTATGTCCTTCAAGGATGCATCTGCAGTCATAACAAATGGGTAGAATACCATAGCTAAACTAGGGGAGGAGGAAATGAGAATACATTATGGTGTAGTCAGGATCCCTTGCAAAACAGCAGTGGCAAAGCCAGCACGGGATCTAGAATATAGAGGTAAGTTATAATGCTTGGCAAATGTATGCACGGAGGTCCAAGTAGCAGCCTCTATAATGTCCTTGGTAGCCACTCCTCGTAGAAAAGCTGTGGTAGTGGCTGTGGCCCTTGTGGAGTGAGGCCTGATGTTCTCTGAAGTTTTCTTTCCATGGTAGGAGTAACAAAGTCTAATGCAATTTCCTATCCATTTGGAGATTGTCGGTTTAGAAATTGGTTTTCCTTCTTTTCCTGTTGCATAAGCTACCAGAAGCTGGTCAGTTTTTCTATTGTTTTTAGTCCTGTCCAGGTAGTAGCATAATTGCCTGTGTACATCCAAGGTATGTAAGAGCTTTTCTCCCCTGTTCTGTGGATTGGGGTAGAAAGTAGGAAGGTGGATAGCCTGATTTAAAGAGACTCTGGATACCACCTTAGGCATAAATGTAGGATTTGTTCTCATGGACACTCTATCTTGATGGAAGATCAGGAAGGGTTGTACTGCCATTAATGCTTGTAGTTCAGAGACCCTTCTTGCTGAAGTTATTGCCAACAGGAAGGCAGTTTTCCAGAATAGGTACTGTAAGTCTGCTGTAGCTGCTGGCTCGAAAGGAGGCAGAGTCAGTTTTTCTAGCACAAAGTTCAAGTCCCAAGCTGGCAATGGAGGTTTCCTGGGAGGTTTTACATTTTTGATTCCCCTCAGAAACTGTCTGAGCAGAGGATGCGAGAAGACAGGAGGATCCAAGCTGTATTGTGCTGAAATAGCTGATGCATGTATCTTGATGGAGGAATAGGACAGCCCTGTGTGGTAGAGCTCAGCCAAGTACTCCAGGATGTTGGCTATGTTCACCAGTGTCACATCTTGCCCTCTTGCAGCACTCCAGAGGAGATATCTTTTCCATTTTGCTGCATAATTCTTTCTTGTTGAAGGTCTACGAGCCTCCAGGATTATGTCCTTAACCCTTTGGGATAAATGTGGGTTAATTTCTGTCATGTAATGTTCCAGGCAGTTAGCTGCAGAGTTTTTAGGCTTGGGTGCAGAATGTTGTAGTTGTTCTGTGTCAGCAGTAATGGGATCAGTGGAAGTTTCCATATTTGTTCCCTGGACATGCTCCTCAGTAATGGGTACCAATGTTGTCTTGGCCAGTCTGGGGCTATCAGAATGATCCTTGGACGTTCCTCTTTGATCTTGAGAAGCACCTTGTGCATCAAAGGAAGTGGAGGGAATGCGTATGCTGTCAGGCTTTTCCAACTGAAGGATAGGGAGTCCAACTTCCAAGCAAGTGGGTGGTAAGTCCTTGTGCAGAATTTTTTCAACTGGTGATTGTATGGGGATGCAAACAAGTCTATGTGTGGTAATCCCCATTTCCTTGTGATGTCTTTGAAGATGTCCAGATGCAGCATCCATTCGTGGGCATCTGTTGTAGTTCTGCTTAATATGTCTGCTAGAATGTTTTCCTTCCCTGGTACATAAATTGCCTGTAACTGAAGGTTGTAGCCCAGAGCCACATCCCATAGGTCTAGTGCCAGCCGGCATAGGGGGTATGAGTGTGTGCCTCCCTGTTTGTTGATGTACCACATAACTGTGGTGTTGTCTGTCCTTATCAACAGCTGGCCTTCGTGGAGAAGAGGTCTGAATGCCTGGATTGCCAATTTTACTGCCATCATTTCTTTTAGGTTTATGTGTAGATGCAGTTGGTCTTGAGTCCATAGGCCTTGAATGCACTTGTCCATCATGTGTGCCCCCAACCGAGGTCTGAGGCATCTGTCGTGATAGTTTGTCTTGGATGACTTTTGCTGAAGGGCAGTCCTGTGTTTAATTGACAGGCCTGAGCCCACCATAAGAACTCTTGCTTCAGGCATGGGATCATTGGAAGTTTGGTTTCCAGGCTGTGCTTGTGCTGAGACCACAAATTCTTTAGGTACCACTGTAGCTTTCTCATATGAAGCCTGGCATGAGGGACCAGAATTATGCAGGATGCCATGAAGCCTAGAGCTTGTAACACTTTTCTTGCAGTTAGGTGGCTCTGCTTTGTTAATGTCAAGAAGTAGAGAGGAAGTTGTTCTTTCTTTTCTGCAGTTAGAAATGCCATTTGTTTTGATGTGTCCAGTTCTGCACCCAGAAAGGTTATTATTTGGGATGGAATCAGCCTTGACTTTTTTGTATTGACTGTGTATCCCAGGGCTTGTAGCAGATAGATGACTCTTTGTAAGTCTTCTGTTAATTTGTTTTTGTTGTCCGCTTGTATCAGGCAGTCGTCCAGGTAGGGATAGATTTGAATTCCCTGAAGTCTGCAATGAGCGATTACTGATGCCAGGCATTTCGTGAACACTCTGGGCGCAGTAGATAAGCCAAAGGGCAATGCTGAGAATTGATAATGCTCTGATCCTGCAAGAAATCTGAGGTATCTTCTGCAAATTGGTCTTATGGGGACATGCAGGTATGCCTCCTTGAGATCTAGAGTTACCAGCCAAGACTCCTTGCCCAGCATGGGAAGAAGCTGCTGTAGAGTCAGCATTTTGAATTTTGGAACAATGAGGAATATGTTTAGAGCGGACAGATCTAGAATAGGCCTCCATTTGTTTTCTTTTCTTGGTACCAGGAAGAGCCTGGAGTAAAATCCCTTCCCTTGCTCCATAGATGGTACCTTTTCCACAGCTCTCATTCTTAATAATTGAGATATTTGTCTTAGAGCTTCTGCCCTTTGAGTAGGTGGTAGGTTCGGCATTCCTCTCTTTCCTGGTAGAGTATGGAAATGGAACCTGTAACCTTGGTCTACAGTTTGCAAAATCCATTTTTCTTGTAATGCAGTGCCAGTTTTTGAAAATAAGGTTAGCTTTCCGCCTAAAGGTGCTTCCATTTGTTCCCTGGTAGGCGGTGCCACCGCCAAGTCACTGTGATTGAGTTGTTGTAGTGGTGGTGGCTGTGTCCGTGCCTCGTTGGTTGTTACCCTGCCACTGGCGACCCCTGTAGGCACCTCTGGATTGGTTTCTGCCTCTAGCGCCTATACCTGCCTCTTTGTGCCTTAGAGGACTCCAGAAAGGACCAATTCTTGGAGGGCCAATTCCTGCTAAACCTTGGAGGTTGAACTTGTAAGAAATCTTTTACTGTTTGCACAGATTTTGCTTTCTCTTCCATCTTTTTCAAAACTTGCTGTGCGGGGGCACCAAATAAATTGACCTTGTCCATAGGTGCATCCAAAAGCTTAGATTTGATATGGTCTGGTAATGCCTGTTCTTTCAACCATGCATGCCTCCTGATAACTGTGCCCGTCATGGCTGATCTAAAGGAAGCCTCCAGTGCATCATAGCCACATTTTAAAGAATGGTTACTAACCTGCTGAATGTTATGTAACATTTCTTGAACATACTTTTATCTAAAGATTCTTCAAAGGACAGCTTTTTAGTTAACTGGTCAAGCATAAACTCTTGATATTGAATCATATGAAATTGGCAGTTCAAAGCTCTAGCTGACAAGGTAGCAGAGGTGTAAACTTTTTTACCCCATCTCTCTAAGGACCTGGAATCCCTTTCAGAGGGAGGGGTTTTAGAAGAAGTAGCTGCTACAGCTTTAGGGCCCTGGGAGATAGTCTCAGGATCTGCAAAAGGGGCCTTATATAAGTGGTGATGAGTGTCCGGGACCCTGTAGTACCTATCTGGTTTAGCAGGTGCCAGAGGTAACGTATCAGGAGAAGTGCAAGCATCATTAAATGCATCATCAACAACAGATAGAACTGGAGGAATAGCTAAAGGCCTATGCTGTGGTAAGTGTAGAAAGGTCCTAAGCCTTTTCCTTGAATCTGAGAAATCTTGGCCCTGCCACTGAAATTGTTCCCTCATAGCATGCAAGGTTTCCCCAAAGGAAAATTCCTCAGGAGGAGAGGCTGAAGGGATGGACTCAGTCTTCGTGAGAATAAGAAGCCTCAGGAGGATCGGAGTGTTCTGAATCATCAGAAGAATCATCTGTGGCTACTGGCTCAGGGGGCTCTGCTCTAGGTCTCTTTTCTGGAGGAGGCCTATCTGGATGAGGCTGGGATCCACGGATTAAAGTGATGAGATCCTGTGCCAAAGAAAGCATATGGGAGCTGGTGCTGGGCCTGTGAGAGGGGCTTTGCAGCCACTGGCCTGGAAGTTTTGGCTGCTTTAGCCCTGGCAAAGGCCTTAATAGACATAGCTGGAGGAGGCCTAGCAGCTCCACGTGCAGGAGTAGAAATATCAAGAGGGATGGTGTCTGATAAATCCTGTGAAATCGCAACAGAAGGCTGGATTTCAGTGGCCGTTTCTACCAGAGTAGAAGAGGCCTCGTAGAAGGCAAGTTATCGGCTGAAGAAAGAACCGCTTGCGGTTTTGCGAAACCAGACACTTTTGCTTGGCCGTGGTTTCAGCCGAAACCGCAGACCGCGAGTGTCGGTCCTTTTCTTTGCGTTTTTTAGTTATCTGCGTAGTCGGAGAATCCGACGGCATAATGTAGGCAAATTCGGAGCCGAAAATCTGTTCAGCAAAGTCGGCGGCGTCTAAGCGTCCGCCGGTTAAAAGAAGCACAGGCTAGACAAGCTGCTACGTCGTGGTCTGGGCCTAAACAATGTATGCAATAGGAGTGGAAATCCTTATGAGGTATTTGTTTCCCACAAGTTAAACAGTTAACTTTCTCTGACATCGGCTGAGGCAAGAAAGAGTCCCCAACGGGGTACTTAGCTTTATAGAAGTCTTCGAAGTAGTATTCGGTAGTAGTAATCTCTGGAGCTGACCGACCGGCACTTGCGAACAGCTTCTGCTTCGGGCGCCACGCTGCAAGAAAGACTGAGGAAAATGGAGTCGGCTGATGCCTTTATACCCGAAAACTGCCGCAATGACGTCGGGTGAAGTGCGACTCCAGCCGAAGCCAGACCCAGACTTTGGAATCCGGCCGACCGAAGGGCTGCCTGATGACAGGACAACCCATTTGTTATGACTGCAGATGCATCCTTGAAGGACATCAACAAACATATAGGCACAGAGATTCCTGGATTTTGTAAACTCAAACTCCCTGGACCAGACTGCCAATAAACCAACCAAGACTGCAACGTTGCTGGATATGGTCCTCACTAATATGGGAGAGTGCTGCACACCCCCTTGTGTAATGTCTTACCTGGTACATTCAGACCACAAAATGGACTGCTTTGAAGTAAAAATAAAACCTAGACCCCCAACTAACTCTGGAATAGTGAATAACTACTCTGAAGCTAACTTCCTGCTATTAACTGATGAACTGGAAATATGTCAAGCCCCCATAAACCCTGAGAATACTACTGCCTATGCACAACTGTTCAAAGAAACCTTATACAAGCATGTTAATAGCTGCATAGAGGCAGCTGTACACACTAGAAAGTACAGAACTAATTCAAAAAACAAATCACTATGGTGGAATCACAATATCAATAGGCTGTATAACAGAAGGAAGAAAATTATGGGAAAAATTAGGGGGTGCAGCACCCAGCAGGATAAAAAACCCTCTAAAGCTAAACACACAATTCAGGGAACAAATAAAGTCTACCAAAGCCAAATTTTTGCAAAATCTACAACCATAAGGCATTCTTTTAGCTATATCCACAACCTCAAAGGCAATACACAACTGGAGCCACCTATACTGAGCCAGAACATATAGCAAACCTACTGACTGAAAATTTCAGCTCCAACTTTACCCCTCTCCCCCTCAACCTTCCCTCAGGAAATACCATAAGATACAACTGTCCCTGATATCACTAGGGAATAGGTCCTTAATGCTCTCCCCAAGGCCAAGAACAATGCATCAATGGGCCCAGACAGTATCCCATGATGCCTTCTAAATAGCATAAAACATGACCTATTAGGCCCTCTGGAATTGCTATTAAACTGTCACCTCCAAAAAAAGGCTTTGTGCCTCATGAGTGGAGAACAGCAACAGTCATCACTCTGCACAATGGAGGGCCATCCACAGACCCTGGAAACTACAGACTCATAGGTCTCAATAGTCTTGTATACAAAGCCATGGAAAGAATTGTTACAGAACTGATCAACAATGACAGAGTAAATCTCCAGATGTTGGACCCAACCCAGTCTGGTTTTGTCAAGGGCAAGTCATGCCTACTCAACCTGGTGGACTACTTTGAGAAGGTCACCAAAGCAAAGGATGATGGCAAAATGGTTCACACTGTCTACCTTGACCTGGCCAAGGCATTTGACACAATACCCCACTCGGGCATTGTTGACAACCTCAAGAGGTTAAGTACAAACAGTTAAGTTACCCAGTGGACAGCCAGCTGACTCGCAGGAAAACCCAGGAAGTTAGAATTTTGGAGTCCACCTCTACAAAGAGGCCAGTCACAAATGGAGTCCCTCAGGTATTGGTCCTTGGACTGCTCCTTTTTGGCATTTACTTCTCTGAAGTCAAGGCCAATGTCAATGGTCTCTGGCTAATTAATCCCACACCCACACAAATGTTCTCCAGGAAGGACTGATACAAACACCTGATGTCAGAGCCATGGACTAAAACTAAATGCCAAGAAATGCATAATAGTATCCTTTGGGAAAATCATCCACCCGTGGTACCTATCATATTGTCAACACACCCCTTAGAGTTGCTACAGCAGTCAGCCACTTAGGGATACACACAGACAGTAATCTAGCCTTTGACCATCATGTGTCTACAGTAGTGAGGAAATCATTCTATATTGTGGAATTTAAAAACAAAGGCATGGCATCTAGGTCCAAGCAAGTCACTGTTCCACTGTATTCGACATTCACCAGACCTATCACAGAGTATAATGCCCCCTTTGGTATGCGCATAACCAGGCATATCCAACAATTTGAACGTTCATAGAGTTTCTTCACTAAAAGAATAAAAATATGTCTTTCAGCTTTTCCCGGTTAGGGGTCACCAGAGCAGATATGCAGTCCGAAGATTAATTGGCAGTTAAGTTTTATGGTGTCAAGTTCACACACACAGACACAGACACAGACACACACACACACAACCACCCGCATGTCTTTAAAACTCACTTGACCGCAGGGAGGACAAGCAGACTCTGCACAGAAGGTGTTAGGGACGAGAATCAAACCGGAGAACCTCTTGCTGTGAGGCGACAACACTAACCACTGCACCACCGCAGAGAATACAAACCATAAACAACATGTCCTATGCAGACTGCTTCAAGACCCTATCCCTGTATTCTGTCTCCTACAGGCTGTTGAGGGGAGATCTATGCCTGGCATACAGGGCATTTTCAGATCCCACTCCGATGGACCTCCTACATATCCACAAAACAAACAGCACAAGAATTACTCATTCTGAAGACTTAAACCTTGCCTGTGATATAAACAGGACCAGCCGGAGAAGCAGGTATGTATCTCAGAGACTAACAGGTCCCCACCCATGTGAAGCAGAGTTCCTTCCTAATCCAATTCAAGTGCAACTTGAACAACTGGATGAGGAACAGCAAATTCATCCCTGGGTTGACACCTATGTCTCTGCTGGGCACAGGTAACCCATAAATGGTTCATCTCCCAGACCCCTGCTTGTAAATGATCCATCCCCCAAACACCTGCTTACACTTATCAAGGGTACCAAAACTTGTCAATTTGGGACGCATGGCTAGGCTTAAAAAGTCCCTTGTGGTCGCTAGCCTACTAAACATCTATGAACCTAAGATCCATGGTTATCAGCTTAAATGAGACTTCAGTAAGAGGCAAACGTATCACTGGACTTTTGAACCCAAGATCCGGGGCCATTATTTGCTAATGTGGGAAAGATTCACAAAAGTTTTCAATTTCTTTCATTAAACTAGACCAATACAATTCTAACTAAAATTCTAATTTTAGCTTTCTTCATTTCCAAGCGTCTTCCTCAAAAATATTTCTATGTGCTGGGTTCATTAAAGTAGTCTAAAATGTTTTACAACTTACAGTTGCTGTAGTATTTCTTCTTTGTCTTTGTTTCCCTAATAAAGCAAGGCATCCCTCAACTCAGCATTATGTGTATGGGACGGGACCAGTCAGTTCATCTGTTTCTCTTTCTGGCTATATTTTATGAATCCCACTTAATGTGTCACCACCCCACTGTGATTTCTTAAAATCGGCATTGCTTACCTGCAAATCTCTTAGGTCAAGAACACGTTTGCCACTACACTGAAATGAAACAGTGGGTGCAGCTTTTTCACCTACAAATACAGCTTTAGATGGCGCTTTTTTCTATTACTTCATTCCTCTTTCTCAGGACTGTGCATTTTAAATGGCATATCGGTCAATTGGACCCACCCACAGTATATTCGGGACTGTGGATTCTTACCAGCATGTCAGGATGCTGCCTCCCTCATTTTTATTAGGACCATACTCTGGCCACAGAGCATCTAGTTATGCAGGCTATCCCCATAACAGCTAGTACAGTCTCAGTAGCTCAACAGGTAGCAGGATTTACTTTTGGTGTTGGACAATGTGAAGGCTGTGAGTTCTATTCCCATGCAAGCTACAGGGATTAGTTTCTAATACTGACATTGCAGTGTAGTATATGGGGGAGGATGCTGCACTCCTGAGTGTGCTATCCTTCTGTTGAGATATTAAACAGGTGACCCATCTGTCTGAGTTGGCAGTGTCTCAGAGGTGGATGCAAACTATCTCAAGGCAATTAAAAAAAAAAAAAAAGGTGTGTGTGGAGGGGGGGGGGGCAGAAGCCCCTCAATGCCCTGACCAAATTTTCCTAGTTAGTATGAACATCATCTGAGGTCTCCAATGAAAAGCTGCAATTAGCCTAATGGGATTAATCCTATCAATAAGGTAATAATTAAATGCAATGCATTTCTATAGTGTCCTCCCTCAACTGATTAGTCCAGTTATGAAATTTGTTAAATTAAGTGCCAAAGCTACAGGACACAGTACTTTATCCAGCATAGTGAATATCTACAAATACTGCAGAGTACTTTTTCCTGTCTCCATGAACAAAGTATTATTTCCATCTTCCTCTTGGAATTTGCTTTATGTTTACAGACATACTGTTCCTTAATAACTGTGAACAGACTCTGAAAATCTAGTAGTCTTTATTTCCTTCGCATCAGCTAATACCATATATTTAAATAATTTGGCAAGAGTACAGATAATATGCTATGCCTACTATTACAGTGGTTACTTTATCACACTCTGCGAGTACATGAAAAATGAGAAAAAATGTCAACATTAAAATGGTTACAACAGGCCAATATTTTTTTTCTAAATGACAATATTATGGTCATTTCAGTCCAAAAAGCTCGAGACTTTACAAAATATCAATAAGTTCAGACTCTGAGTTTGGTAAAGATTTAATAGACATCTTTGATAAAGCTGGCTTGTCAGGTCATAAAAGTGTTGTTCAATTTTAATAACAAACAGACCAGTTACCAGTTACAACAGCAAATAGAAGAATTAAATGAATCACAGAATAGCAAGACCCCTTGATTTAAATGAGTATAAACTGGCATTACATCATATGACCAGCAGTATCAAACATGTTGATGAGACCTTTAAAGAGAATAAGAAGTAGTAGTTAAGGGATTTGGGAGATTACTGCAAAAATATACTGCATCTCCCAAGAGAGAAAAAAAACAAATACTAAATATTCTTCTGTCTCAATGGCAAAGATTCACTGCTAGCACAAATGAATGCTTGTTTTATTTTTTGTTTGTTTGTTTGGTTTTTTTTTTAAGAAGTAGCGACCATATAATGAAAGACAACCAGGCAGTAAGATCAGCTGACCTCAGATCTCAGAAGGACCCAAATCTTCAACAATGGCAGATGATATTTCATAGGGGGGAGCAGGGCACAGAACACAAGACTGTTGAGAATGTCCTTCTAAACCTAAGTCACAGACAATTTCCACAACATAGAACTTGGTTTACTAAAAACAGATTTTTCATTTGTTCCCTTAATATGAGCAAATACTGCAAATAGAAAGTTAAATCTAAAATATTTACTAAAGGAATATGGTGATTTAATGAACAGTGATCACCTGAAATTATGGAGTACTTTCAATCCACTTTTATTGCAGACATTTGAGATAGCAGTAAAACTGGACATTAGAGAAATGTCCTAAAAATATCAAGTTTTGTAATCTGACTAAGGTGAAGCATAAAGCTTTATATGAAACAAGTACTGACAAAAACATTAAACTAATGAAGCATGATAAAGGTCCATGTATTATTGTTATGCACATAAGAGATTATGAAACATTTGGGATATTTTATTTGATGCAAAATTTTATCAAGAAGTTCACCTAAGGCAAATATATGAAAATTACAAAAATGGTTTATTAGTCTGTCTCTCTAATGGACTTAAGCAGATACACAACATTTTAAATGTAAAATGTCTGCATCCAGCAGTCTTTTTGGCATTCTAAAGGCACAAGGAGGTTGACATAATGCCTATTAGACCAACAGTTTCTGCAGAAAGGAGTAAATTGGAACAGACAGCTATGTTTTTAGATCATATATTGAAACATATAGTGTTATAGATTTGATTTGTGGGATTTTTTTGCAAAGATAAAAGAAATACAAGGAAATGAAGAGATGTTTTTGATAAAAGCTGACGCACAAAGCTTATATACTTGTATACCACACAATAAGGTGCTAGACTGGTTTCAGGAGTGTGCTTTAGCAAATATGATTTTTTTAACAAAAAATATATGCATATTTATGGAATTGATTTTGAAAAGTAACTTCTTTTTATTTGAAAAAATAGTCTGGCATCAAATAAAGGGGATAACAATGGTGCCATCATTTGCAAATACAGCGTTAGCCCAATGGGAGTTTATGTATGCATTCAGCTGACGATTTATAAAGTTCTATAGCTGTATTTTGATGATTGTTTCATTGATGGTGTTTTTATGTTGTGGTTAGGACTTCAGTATTGGAAGACTTTTATTATTTATTATCATCATCATCATCATCATACAAATTCCATAACCACATAATTTTAAATTCACTTTTAAACATTCTAAAAAATGAAAAAAACATTGAATTAACAAACAGTGTCACAAACATTTGTTTGAGCTTTATAGAAAGCCTACTTTTACTAATTCATATATACATGTTACAAGTTGTCATGCATGCTATGTGAAAAGAAATGTGTTAAAGAGACCAGCAGTGAAAATTTCACATTTGACAACTAATGGTGAAGAGTTTTTAAATGAACTGGACAAATTATTGGAATAATTAATGGATGGGGTTATTCAAGAGAATATGTGAAAAATATGTATGGAAGTAAAGAATGACTGGAGTAATGAATATTACTGTTCTGCTTTAAAAATGACAGCTAAATTAATAATAGAAAAAAGAACTGAAAAGGAATGGCATACAAATTTGCATTTATCATATAATAGGAACAAAATAATATAAAATATTGCACATAAATGACATATTTTAAAGGAATATAGAGGTTTGTTCAAGATAGTTAGGTATGAACCAATTTTTATTAATAAAAGAGAGCAGAATTTAAAAACATTACTGGAATCCCACAAAGAGACATACATAAAAAACAACTAAAAAACCTAATGGCATGCATATATGTGGGTTCTCTAAATACTGTACATTTTCACAAGTCCTCAACCATGGAAAATTATAAAACAGCAATTGGTTGTGGCTTTTTAACTGTCTCCATAGGGGGTGTCTAGTGTAACTCTTGCACAAATTTTTACATTGGTGAAACAGAGAGGAAAAATGAGTAAGCATATAAATGAGCACACTATTAAAAGTAGATCCAAAATACTATATATAGGCATAGTATAATTTGAGTACAACAGCAGCAATATAAATGGTAACAGCAGCAACAATCATGCAGTTCTTCCCAAATAAAAACGATTCAGTTCAAATAAAACAAAGCAAATAATATCCAAAAGAATCGGGTTTAATTGGTGCACACAGTAGGTAAGCGCTTACTGTCGCACCAATTAAACCTGATTCTTTTGGATATCATTTGCTTCGTTTTATTTGAACTGAATCGTTTTTATTTGGGAAGAACTGCATGGTTGTTGCTGCTATTACCATTTATATTGCTGCTGTACTCATTATTTTCAACAGGGCAACATTTACCTTGTGGAGTCTTGGTGTGGTTTTCTGTGTAATAGTATAATTTGAGACAACTTCAACAAATTAATAGTCTTTGCTTTAGAACACGTTTTTACTCTCATTAAGAGGGTGTGATTATTTTTGTTAGAAAAGCATGATTTGTTAAGGCGGCTGCATTTAAATTCTTCAATGATTCCAGTGTTAAATGGTATAACATCTTTTAACAATGTATGAAAGAGTCACATTACAATGGTTGATTAAATTGTGTTGGATAAGTAAAGATTACTCTTAAAATGTCCACAGTCTGTAGAAAAAAGCACTAAATGTCTGTATAAAAGTCAGTCATTTTGTATAACTTGCATTACTTCTACTTGCTGGGTTTTGTTACACCTTTATTATGAATGTACTTGTTACAAATCATATTTTTTGATAGCCACATTTATATTTTCACTGAGGGCTTTCAAGACTGCTGCACACTGACCAACAGGAAGATTAGAGCTCTCCTAGTACGAAAACTAAAATTCAGAAAAGGAGAGCAGTAAAGGCTAGCAATTTGTGTTGAATTCGGTTACTGGTTGGTAATCATACTGCCTGGAAAATTAGCAAAGGAAAAGTGTTGAAAAAAGTAAGAGAAAATCAACCAGAAAAGAAAAAAAACTCTGTCTTGGATGAATCTTACAGCTTTTTCAGCAAAAGAAGTTCAAATTTCAGCTTTGGTGCAGGAGATTGCTTCTAGTAGTTTAGAGGAAAATTAATCAAATGTACTCAGATGTGTAAAACATGAGGTATGGCTAAAGGCCTATGCTGAGGGAGAAGAAGGAAATCTCTGAGCCTCTTTTTTGATTATGAGAAATCTTGACTCTCCCAGTGAAAATGCTCCCTCAAAGTATGCAAGGTTTCTCCAAAAGAATACTCTTCAGGAGGTGATGCAGATAGGATAGATTCCTCTGCATCAGAATCCTAATAGGGTGGTATAGATAATTCCTGATCAGAAGAGGAATCAGAAGAAATAGAAACCTGATCTGAAGATTCATAATCAGTGTCTTGCCTAGGCCTCTTATCAGGAAGGGGATGGGAACCCCTGATCAAGGTAATTAGGTCTTCAGCCATTTTGATCATCTGTTTTTTGGGCATCGAGGCCTGTGCACGTGGCTCATGCGTTGTTTTTTTTTAGCTTTAGAAATTGCTTTTGTCTTTGATTTTGAAGCTGGCGTTGGATTTATATAAAAATGGAGTGGCCTGAATAAACCCTCAGAAGACAGTGTCTGCTCAGCAGCTCCGGACCCATCCAAGGAAGAGACATCTGCTGGTACAATACTTTGAGAATCTCGCGGTGTGCCGGACTCCACATGGGTCTCGGTAGGGGCCTGCGACTAAAAGTAGCGGGTATCAGGGGCTGCGAAAGCACGTCACTGAGTACCGGCGAACCGGCAATTGGCTTATCAGAAGCTTCGTCATCGGTTTTGGACCTCGATGGTCTGTTTATGTCCTTTTCTTTGCATTTTTTTTGTGTACTCCGGTAGTCGGATTACTATCCAATGACATTTCAGGATAGTCAAATCTGTTTCCAAAATATTTTGAGGCAAAGATATACCAATGCTTAATAGTGCGTTGGTTAAATCTAGCACAAAACCGATAGCTAGGCACGTTATGATCAGGGCCTAGGCAAGGAATACAGTATAAATGAAAATCCTTATGAAGTATTTGCTTCCCACAAGTAATGCAATTATTAACTTTTTCTGACATTGGTATGGAGCAAGAAAAAAGTTTCCCCAATGGGGTACTTAGCTTTAGTGAAGACTTCTGTTCTGAAACTCGAATTTGAAAATTTCAGAAGTCGGCCGACTGGCACTTGTGAACTGCTTTTGCTTCCGGCACCGCGCGGCAAGAAAGGTTAAAGAAAATGGTGTCGACTGCTTGTTTTATACCCCTGATGACCTGAAGTCATGGAAGAGGAGACAGCAACCGACACAGGACCCAAGACTTTGGAATTCTGGCAAACTGAAGGCAACCTGCCAGTAGATTACCCAAATGTAATGACTGCAACAGTGAAACACAAAGAACATCCTGAGCATTCATGGCATCTTCTGTATTCTTTGAATCACTTTTAGAATGTTATCCTTTCTGGTACAGTCCTGTAGCAGTTGGCTAAACCACTTATTGTCTAATACCTCAGTCAACATCACCTCCCTTTCTACCATAAAACCTGGACTATCCCAGCCTGTTCCAGGCAGATTCAGATGCCATGTGAACCCCACTCTCTTCATCCTACCCTCAATCCTTTATTCTCACTTTAAGTATTTTCATCATCCTCTCTTGTGCTTGGGCGACTATACACTGTATTAATGCACCAGATCTCCTCTTCTCCTACACCTTAACTGCCAGTGCATTTACCTTAGCCCCTAACTGTGGCTCCACCCATGCCCCATTCCACGTTTGGTGTTCTCAGAACTCACATCTGATGCTCTCCTTTATAAAGACTACTACTCCACTTCACTTCTCCCCTTAGCTGTCACTCCTGAACAACTATTCCCCCAAAACGTCCATGTCCCACTCACACTTGTAACTAAACCATGTTTCTGCTATACCAACAAGCTCAATTTCCCCTCCTACATCACTGTTTGCTGCCTGCCCATGTTCCCACCAAAACTCCACCAACTGCACAGTAAGACTACCCAGCAAAGAACTGAGGCACCCTTGCCTGCTGTTCTGTTCTGATTCTCTTCATAAAACTTCTACTGCCTAAACTCTTACAGAGAATGGTATAATACAGGGTACTCCTAGAGTACTGATACATATTTGTACAACAGATTTGCCTTTCATAAGTAAAAGGAGTGCCACACATACAGGAATATGTGAAGTGATTACTGTGCCTTTAAATAAGTGTTACAAGCCAAAGAGAATAGTTTTCATGTGATTTTTGACTTGGACAGTTCAATAAAGATTCCTGATAAATGCATATCATATCTTATGCCTCCTCATTTAACTACTTGATTAGGTATATACATATTTGTGTATGCACAGAACAACCCCCTCTGGTCCACATAAAGTGTCTTTGGACCAGCACAAGGGACTTACGCATCACAGAAGTTCCCAGTTCTTGACTCTTGATCAAACATGGGTGCTCCCACAAGAAAATATACTCAGCTGCAAAGATGTAAAATTATGAGCTTAAGCTCAATATAAAATCAGGAACCCCGGTCAGGAAAGGGGGAAATGAGAATGGGTCAAAAATCAGGTACCATAGACAACTCTCTTGTAGTTAAATCACATGGTGAGTATTTACATATCTATTATATGTGACTCTGAGGGTCTCAAGATTAACAGTTATAAAGAATCTCAAGAGTATTCCAAAACATTTGGAGGCAAAAACGTCTAACAGGCCAAAGGAAGGAATCATTGCAAAACACTCTGAAGAACTGCTTTCCCAAACATGAGCACTGTGTGGGCAAACAGCAAAGCAGACATAGTAGCTGTTCATCTTCCTCAACATAAGTTACCTACACAGACAGAAAGGAAACCGTCTGTGAACAGCTAGGGTATGCAGACACCCTCTCCTCAGGCGTCATGCACAGAGAAAAAGAGTTAGAACAGGAAGGCAGAACTTGGAAAGTAAAGGGGACAGAAAGATAGGAACAGTAAATAGAGTCTAAACACACATTCATTGTAACTTCTGTTTACAAGTCTCTAGGAAATATTAGATAGCTCCTTCTACTGGAGATCTGTTCTTTCATTTCAGTACTTTATTTAATAATGTCAACTCAGACAAGAAATAAGAAAGGGAAACAAAAAGTTTCAAAAACAGGAGCAAAGTTAAGTACATACAAAGTGAGCAGTCCGACTGTTTTTACATTAACTACGACAAAAATAAAAAAAAATGTACATTTTCTATTCAGCTCTTCACAAACCATAAAAAACATACCTAAGAAGATAACGTCCATCATGTCCAGCTGTTTAACAAGCAGCCTTGCCCTATACACAGCAGATCTAATAATCTTACCATATGACATATGCACATTTAGATGTCCTCATATATATTTCCTTCGTCTCCTCAAATGGTGGTACTGGTGTTTCCAATCGCAATGATTTAATTTTCTTGCAATCATTAGGATGCCCACAACAATGAACTCTGCATAAAAAGAATCTTGCCTGGCAGTGGCATCTCTGGAATCACTACACAGGTAATCAGTACTATCCCAGGACCTAGTGTGGACTGACAAGTGCACAGAATTTCATTCCAAAAATCATTAAACTTATGTCACCAAAAATGTATGAAGCCAAGTTCTTACAATCTCCTCTATGAAGATCCAACATCTCAGAGTAGCTTGGAAAGACCTTACTGCATACTTCAGGGGTACAAAAGAAGTGAAGCACCCTCCATGAGTACAGCCAAAATGTGGTGGATGAGACAGACACACCAGCTGCCACAAGTAATATACTTTTCATTCTTTATGCTAGCAACAAATTGCTGAAAGGTTAGTGCATGCTAACATATCAGGCCCCTAACAGCCAGAGGCAACCACTCACACCAATTCTTCTATTACCACTGCTGCCAACAGTAATGGGATCTAAGACCACATGCAGAAATGGAAGCTTTTAAAGAGAATAAAGTATTTTACTTGGATAAAGCAGTTACCTGCAAAGATCGATAAACTTGTTCAACACTGTACCAAAAGCTACTAAGGAAAAGCATTCACAGAAAATAGTGTAAGCTACTGACAAGAATGTCATTTTGGTTTAAAAAGTAATAGAAAATGACACTCAACAAAAGTTGTGTTTTCTATGGAAGGCAAAGCCACCCTCTCATCTCTCATGCAGAGGGTAAAACCATGCATTATACATTAAACCGAGGCCCCATCTGCTTGACTTGTTAATACCTCAGGTGGATGGAAAAGATCCCACGGCACCTATCGAAAACAGTAGGGAAAGATCCCCAATACCTTGGCCAAATTTCCCCTAGTAGTATAAAATACCACCTCAGGTCTCCACTGAAAAACAGCTACTAGCCTAGTGGGACTAACCCAGTCAACAACAGAATAAAACAAAATTATACATCTAATCAACAAAAGGATAAAATAAAGTTATACATCTTAACCTGCAAGCAATAAACAATCATAGCACAAGGTCAGAAAAAGAAGCACTTTCTTATTTTTCATAGTATAAGTTATTCCTGTACTAGATAGCATATAGTAAGTGATGGGGAATCTTTATATAAGGGCTTAACTTATTTATTTAGTAAGTTGCTCCAATAACCAGGCCTGACTTTATAAGGAAATCAGTAGATTTAGGAAGAGCAAAGCTAATTTGGAGGGCTAAAATCATAGTACTATGCATAAATGATAGTGATCGAGGCAAGTACTTAATACTGTCAACTCTGCGATCACAGCAGATTGGGAAAATATTTCCTCCATGCAGTGCAACATTCAAATGGCCAAATTTAAATAAGTATGCATTTTGTAAATTTGCTTCTTGGTCCACTAGTCAACTCTGTAAAATGTACACTCCCTGGCATAGAAAGCTTTGAAAGGCATCACAAAGGAGGATATGACTTACTAGGGATAACTGTCTTACAGGTTTACCTATGAGGGGTTGAAGCACATCTTTCGACTCACCAGTTTTTGAAAAACTGAATATCAAAAGTAGTGAGATGAAAACCCTAAAGTACACAAAAAAAGCAACTTTTTAGCAGTGAGCAAGTCTCCCCTGCACACTCATGCAGACTGCCATAAATGACATGTACCAACTTCACGGCTTTTCTGCAGTGCAGAAAGGGGGGGGGACAAAAAAGTGCTCTGTTGGCTTACAAAGTACAGCACATTGTTATGGAACCCACAGCAGTATTAAATTTTCAAACTGAAAATCATTGGCAGAAAACCCATTATTGATTTGTAGGTCAGCTGTCCTATGTGGTATTACACCTCTGATGTAAATACTTGCAACAACAGTTTTTCTAGCATGAGAATGACATTCCTGAATGAAACATTCAAAGTATTAAAATTTTATACTATAAGAGAGTCTGTATGATGTTTGCAGATAACATTGTGATCGGTAGTGAGAGTAGGGAACAGGTGGAGGAGACCCTGGAGAGATGGAGATATGCTCTACAGAGAAGAGGAATGAAGATCAGCAGGACTAAGACGGAATATATGTGTCTGAATGAGAGGGAGGGTAGAGGAATGGTGAGGATGCAAGGAGTAGAGGTGGTGAAGGTGGATGAGTTTAAATACTTGGGATCAATAGTTCAGAGTAACGGTGAGTGTGGAAGAGAGGTGAAGAAGAGAGTACAGGCAGGATGGAGTGGGTGGAGAAGAGTGTCAGGAGTGATTTGTGACAGACGAGTACCAGTAAGTGTGAAAGGGAAGGTCTACAAGAGGGTAGTGAGACCAGCTATGTTATATGGGTTGGAGACAGTCGCATTGACAAAAAGGCAACAGTGGCATTGACAAAAAGGCAGGAGTTTGAGCTTGATGTGGCAGAGTTAAAGATGCTAAGATTTGCACAGGGTGTGACGAGGGTGGACAGGATTAGGAATACGTATATTAGAGTTTCAGCCCAGGTTGGAAGGTTTGGAGACAAAGCCAGAGAGGCAAGATTACGTTGGTTTGGACATGTGCCGAGGAGGGATGCTATATTGTGAAAAAGATGCTAAGGATGAAGCTACCAGGAAACAGGAAAAGAGGAAGGCCTAAGATAAGGTTTATGGATGTGGTGAGAGAGGACATGCAGGTGGTTGGTGTGACAGAGCAAGATGCAGAGGACAGGAAGAAATTGAAACAGATGATCCGCTGTGGCGACCCCTAACAGGAACAGCCGAAAGAAGATGATGATGAGAGTCTGTCTTTAAACTATTCTTAGAAGTAATAACAGAAGGCAAAGGGTGATGGGTCATTTAGAGCACTAAACAAATAATATAAAATAGATAAACCTCTGGATGGAAATGCAGAGGATTAAGGCTCAAAGCTATTACTGAGCTGTTGCCTGTGGTACAGGGCTTAATTCCTTCAGCCTCCATTTGCTTACTGTTTGACCCTGAGCAACTCATTTACCCAGAAATTGCTATGGAGCAATTGGGAAATTAGGCTAGACCCCTCAACGGTCTCCTGGACCACATGTCTAGTAACTACCCATGGACCTATAATGCCTTAACTGAAGTTTTTATGCCATATTGTTCTTTAAGTAAATGTAGACTCTATATAGGGGCATTGTATTTACCCATCAGATTAAATAGTGAACAGCATGGTAAACAAACAACTACATTAGGAAGGAAGATTAAATTGTATCCACAGTTATACTGCACAAAATGCTTGGGGATCCTACAAAGCAGTGGAAACACTACATTAGGCCTCTCTGTAGCCATAAATCTATACAGAGACCGCAAATGCATTATGGAAATGGTATAATGCAAAAGAAAAAAAATCAGGAAATATGAAATAAAAGAAAAAATCAAGTGTTTAGGATGGGAATGCTGTGATAAAGTTCATTTAATGCTGGGGTAACATTAAGATATCACTGGAAGCCAGGGCTGAATTTTATGGAAAAAAAAATAAACTAGGCCCTGGAGTCCTCATTTACCCTGCTTACTCGTTGGTTTTACTGCTGCTCACAGGCACTCCCCCTTCCTCTTCTGCATTCAAGTCTGATTTGTGATCTCACACAACAGTATCACAGCCTATGTCCAGCTACGCTGCTTCTATTAAGTGTTAACTGTTAATGTTATACCAAGATATTTCAGTCATTTACTTAATCCAGAAACATTGGTAAAGAAGTTCATTTAAATTAAGACAGAAGCAAGCAGATGATGCAGTCAGGAGGAAAAACTGAGGAATCTCAAACAGGAGGCAGAAGGACTGTGAAGGAGTGCTGATATAGATTAAACAGGAACATATGTAGAGGGATACTACAGCTTAAATAAAAAAGAAGGAGCTGGAGGAATGAAAGGGAATATAGTACAGGCAGTGTTACTCAGAAAATTCCTTTGTTCTGTACTCACAAATTACACTGAGAGGAGGAAATGATAAGAGGCAGCACAGAAATATTACAAGGCGGATGGGGACATCAGGCCAATTCAGAAACCAGAGAATGGGACTCGCAAACTACTCAAACTGCTGAGACTGGATTATTTACATACTGTTAGTTAAAATAACAATCACACTGTAGGTCTAGTGCAAAACATGGCAAACCAATTTAAATTCAGGTATAATGGTATGTTACGTTCAAAGTATACATGCTGCATCCTGTACTAAACAGTTTTGACACTTAAAGGAAGAATTGGATATCCGGGAGATATGCAGACCATAAGCATTTTGCAGGAAATATGGTATCATTGGTTTCTAACAGTTTGGGCAGGTGTTTCAGCTATACTTAGGTTGCATGGCCTGTTCTTTTGTCTATATTTCAAACTAATCAAGAAAACGTGCCAAACAGACGACACACATTTCTTTAAAAATGTCTGTACAGAAAGCATATTCATGATATAAGATACACTATGTACTACAAAAGGTACTAGTTAAAGTAATTAAAGATATAGTGTATACTATCTCCTATCCAAAAGGCTGACAACCTACAAAAGTATACTATCCAATATAAAAACATTGAGTGAAAAAATATCTTCTGGAATATAAGAATGTAAGTAGAACATCCTACAGAAGAGTGCAAACTAATACATGCTAGCTGCAAATATTAAAGGTAAGAGTTCAGTGTACCACGATAGATAAAACTAGTTTTGAAGAAGTGGTTATAGCAGATGCTGACAAAACAGTGGAAGCATTTACTGATATTTTAACCTAACAGACAACCCAGTGGATGCAAGTGATTTAGTGGCCCATTCATTCATACATACAGGGTAAGAGCCAGGTCCATTTGTTTCTCAGACACGGTGACATCTCTAGAGCTCATTTGTGTAGTGACTGGAACACAAATCCAATCGACTCATTCATTCCCTTGGAGGTGAGAATTTGGTGCTAAGGAGTGCACAGTGTGTAGTCCAGGATTGAGCAACCCTAACGCCCATCCCGGCAACAGCTAGAACAATACTACATGCTGTTGCTGCTTGGGAAATGCTTTGTGTGTTTCCGTGCAGAGGCCAGTTATCCCAGCTTCTCTATAGAACGGTATCCCTAGCCTATCCACTGATACCTGCAATACCTCAAACTCCTGTGGAATCAGTAGTGCAGTGGCCGTGCTACCTTGCTCATCCAGGATGGCCGAGATGACAGCACATACTCTCCTGTCCCCCTCTGCCAATACTTCTTCCGGTGCCCCAGTATGCCAATTAGTCCAGTCTTCTGGGCCACTATCAAGATTTTAATCCTCTGTGCCACAAAGCTGTTACCACAAACAATATTCCATGTGGGAGACAGAGCCCTGCACTTCTTCATGCAGAGGTCTATACTCACACATATCTAGTTAACTATTATAATTAGCAATGAAGTTGCTGTACCTCATTATTATTCTAACTAGCTCCGAGGCAGCTATACCTTAATGGGGCAAGACATTCCATTACAGTCCAGAAAAAAAAATTACATGTCCAGCACAACATTGCAGGAAGCACTCCTGTAAAGAAAGTAACCAGTAGTACTGGCAATCTTAAAGTTAAGCACGGAAAGTCACAAATCAGTCAATAAATAAAAGAAAAAAGCACTCTGTCCACCAAGCAAAGAATAATGTTAGATCATTTCATTCCTGTCCGTCCAATATGACTGATGGGACTCAGGCTGCTTGTCAGACCTAAGCCATCAAAACAGTGCTCCACAGCCTTGAGCTCCTCTAACTCTTCCCTCTGACAATGTATCTGTACTCACAAGCTAGTTTCCCTCAGATTTAGTTTTCAGTCTACAAGTTGACATGAAAAGGACCCCCTTTAAATTTCCTCAGTAAGAAATAATGGAAGGGGGCTGTCGTATCAGATGAGCAGGAATGAAAGGATGCAGCATTATGCTAAGTATAAACTATTCTATCCCATTCATTCCATCCATCTGATCCAACTGAAGGACCAGAAACCCCGCTACTGAAACACCAGGTGGTATCATGGCAACAGTCCCTTAAGGATAGAGGCTCCAAAGGAGGATGTAGACCTTGACATCAATTCCAACTTATAATGCGTTGAGAAAGTATGTGCCAAAGAACAAGTTACTGCTGCATGAATGTCACCAGAGAAGAATTCCTGAAAAAAAGCTGTGGGCATAGCCAATGAATGAGCAGAATGAACCTTGGGATTGTTTGGCAACTATTTATCATGCCTTCGACATGCAAACAAAATACAGTCAGAAAGCCACCTGGACAATGTTATTTTGGAAACCATCTAGCTCAGTATATAAGAGGTGAAAGATATAAACAACCGCATACCCTTCCTAAATGGCTTGAGGAAAGATCAGGATGGTAAAGCCCCTGAATACCTGGGACTATAATAACTTGGCTAGCTTCGGCTGCACAAGCTCATGAAAAACTCCAATGTTCTACAAATCGCCTCAACAGCAAACTAAGTCCAGTGTTACTGATCCAAAAATCAGTACAGTGTCTTACGATTAATAAACATAATCAAAGAAAATCAGTAAACAGTTCCTTAAAAAAGACATTGGAAACTGTAGTCTTCAACTTAATTTAATGGCAGATGATAGTTTTTACTGCACTGTAATAATGCGCTCAAGTTCAGTTCAAATTAGTTCATACAAAGTAATGGCTAGGAATGTGGTTGTGTTGGGGGAGAGGTTTAAAACGTTAACACATTGGTCGCGGACATTCAAAAGTGACCAGTGGTTTTCACCCTAACCAAGTTTAAAGTGAAAGTTATGTCGCATGCCAAACTTCAATTAAAGTCCAAAGTTAAGAGCTGACTTTAAAATTTTGGTTGAAACTAATGGGTGGCCTAATATCTGGTGATTTTTTAATACCAACTATTAAGAGTAGACAAAAAATAGTAACTTTGGCCACTAGGCAACCTTGTCTCTAAAAATAATCAATTTCACAACAAGATGAAAGAGAAATAAATGAAGGAAAAATATGGTTTTAATTCATAAAGCTGCCCTACCAGCGCTTTTGCAAATCCCTTCCTCAGATCTGCCTAAATTTAAAACACTAAAGCTGAAATGGTCATAGCAGATACAATGGAAGAGCAGGCTGGGTTTTGAGCATCTTAAACAGTTTGTTGTAGTATTTGTGCTTTGGTGGCGAGAAGTCTAAATGTTTCGTATAACTGCTTAAGGACAAAGGATTTTAAGAAACTTCAAGGATTCCAAGGGATGCGGACTAACATGTTCATTAAATGTTAGTAGCCCACATCCCTGGATCATACTCATAAAAATGGTGTGGTGAAATGGAAATTTGATCAAGGGGTCCCCAATAGTCTAAAGGAGAGGACAGGGTGGGATTATGGGTAAGGGTCCATAATTAGTTATAAAACAAATTCAAAGTCTGTTATGATTATAGGGACCCAAATCATAGGATTCTGGGTAATATATCTAAAAATCCAAAAAGCATAAAACAACGTGAAGTTCGCACAAGGCAAGAAGGACTCAGCAATACATAAGAAAACTGTTTAATACGTTAGCGCTTTCACGGTAAAACACAGCTTCATCAGACAAAGACCAATGCAGCACAGCCATTCATACTAAGACCAACCAATAAAAAAGTTGTTAATTAACATTATTATCAAGTAATTACAACTCATTCACATTTAAAGAACCAACATCTTAAAAAACCTTTAGTGTCTCAAAGGTCTCTGGCGCAGGAAAGGTTTAAGTGATACCATATCATTAATTCCAGGGAAGCTGTCAGCTTTAAAGAAAAAAATCCATTTTTGCTCACACGCCTCCGTTCTATTCCTTATATCCCCCTCCCCAAGTCCTCATCTACTAACTCTAGCACAAATAAGTTCCTATTCTTGATATGCTTCAGGTGCTCAAGTATACACTCTCTGAGTGAGCACTTCGTTTTACCTAAATAGTAAGCTGCACAAGTGCAGAAATTATAGTACACTAAGTTCTTAGTGGTGCAGTCAGCATAAAAGGGAAAATCTACACGACAAGTCAATATAGGGTGTATAAAATGACTAGCCGTATACACATACATATAAGCACTAGTATCTGCGTGGATAAGTCCCCTGTCTCTGAGACAAGGCTGTCAATGGCTTTTCCTTAGTCTTACAGCAAAGCTGTCTTTTAATTGACATATTATTCCTAAAAGAAAAGCTAGGTTTATCTGTCAATAGCTCTCTTAAGTCATCATTTGCATATAAGATGTTCTAATTTTTCTTAATGATGTCACAAAACATATTGACATCTTTAAAAAAAGTTAAGGGGAGCCTAATCCTCTGTCTACCCCTAGGCACTTCAGAAGACAAAGTATCTGGCGAGGTTTCTGAAAAAAAGGGTCTCCCTCTACTAATTCTCTTCTTATACACAGATTCTATACATGCACCAATTTCTTGTTCGCTATACCCCCTACTCATAAAATCTTGCTTAAGTCTACTAAAAGCATTAAAGAGCTGTTCATCATCATTATGCAGTCTCATCATCCTTAGAAACTGCCCAGTCAGGACATTTTTCAAGATATGTCAGTGATGTACACTATTCTTGTGTAATAGTGAATTCTTTCTTGTAGAGCCGTTTTAAAAACACCCATTTCTGATTTCTGGACTTTCACATCCAGAAAATCTATCTATCGTGTAGAACAACTCGAAGAAAACTTCAAAAGGGGGTTGTGGTATGTAAGAAAAAAAATAAACATAGTAACTGCATTCATCACCACCCCATATGAGAACCACATCATTCATGAACCGTCTTGTACCATAAAATGTGCCAACAGTAAAACAAATTCAAAGACCATTATGGTTGTGGGGACCAAAACTGCGGATTCTGGGTTGTATAACCAGATGGAGAGTTTAGCTTATAACTGATTTTGTGTAAAGAATGAAGCCTGTTAAAAAAAATAAAGATCTACCTAATCCGGTTTCCAGAGGGTAGAATAATACAGTGACTCATGGTATTATTCCAATAGTAAGGGGGGATATGGGAGTGAAAGTTTTAAAAATATGGAAGAACAGAGAAATCAGAGTATTAGAAGTTGTGTAGCTCGGTCACCCTCAGAGAAGCTTGTGTGAATCAGAAGTATATTATTTGGGCTTTACTGTATTAATCTTGCATAAATTTAAAATTAAAAAAAATGCACGCAAAAAAAAAAAAAAGAAAAAAAATATGAGGGAAAAACTTTAAGTGGAACAGCCCCAGTTGATGGAAAAAGACCACCTTGTGAAAGTTTACTATTATGACCAAGTTAGAATTGGCCAAAATAAATACAAACTAAAAGTAAAAATAAAAACGAAAATAAAAAGACTAGTGCACAAATGTTAAATCAAGTAACGGCAGGAAGATAAAATTGTAAATTATGTAACTGGGGAACTTACAGCTTATGATTAATGAAATAA
This sequence comes from Protopterus annectens, assembly GCF_019279795.1. Lineage (NCBI taxonomy): Eukaryota > Metazoa > Chordata > Ceratodontiformes > Protopteridae > Protopterus > Protopterus annectens. The sequence goes on from NC_056725.1 coordinate 1,761,811,666, forward strand.
GAGGGGCATTGTAACCAAAAAATTAGAGGACAGGAAATACATTAGTTTTAAGTAAGAGGGAGTGGGGAAAAAAGTTAAAATAAGGCACATTTGAAATGTGAAGATCTGGGTACAAAATAAAGTAATTAACTTGTGGATAGTAAATGAAATTAAAGAGTTTTCCAACTCTTTAAGAATAACTGGAAAATGAGAATCTTAAAATTCTGTAAGAAGTACAATTAGCGAGAAAGGTATTATCAGGAACGATATCATAGTTTCTAAGAGATATGAGGCTAGAGATGAACAAAAAAAATTCTGCCTGTTAATGTGCATTATAAAATACAACTGCTAGTCAATATTAACAAAATATCAACCTGTGTTTCTAATTGTCCCTAAAAATCAGTCAGAAGTTAAAAAAAAATCATTAAAAGGTTTTACAACTAAGTTTCCTTAGTTTCAAAATGCTGATGATGGAAGTGGAGCTGTTTAGACCTGGGTGGTTATATGCTACGAGTATTGCCATTCCAATTCTTTATTTTCTAATTTGTCATTGACCGGTCCTTCAACTTCTTTTGTGCGCATTCTGTTTAATATATGAAAGTGGAATCCATCACGTCCAGGTGTTTCCTGCCCATGTTTGCCCAGGGCATTACTGCTGATCTTTTGGCGTAGATCCACTGAGATGTCTAGCGATTCTGGTTTTAAGCTTATTGATAGTTTTTTTTATGTAGAATGTCTTACATTTGTTGCACTGGCCTCTAAAAAATGACTTTTTCTGTGTTGACTTCACTGTAGAATTTGCTAGTGTAATATGTATTTGAGTTTGGGCATCTAAAACCTTTTTTTGTTGCTCATGAGGTGACAATAACTGCAAGAAGGGGGACCACAAGGAAATGTCCCTTTTGCTGATGAACTTTCCTCGGACAAAAAAACTGTTCTCCCAAATGTCACAAATGTTTTTGTACCTTTTGATAATGAAGCTCAGAGATAATGGTAGAATCTAGTTTAAGGTGTTATCACTAATTATTGACCAATTGTTCCCGATTATGGCTGTCAGTTCAATGTAATCAGTGGAGTAGGTGATGAGCATATTCATTTTGTGTTCCTGATTATTGCCGTTTCTTACTATTCTACGTTGGAGAGGGTCATTGTACAGGTGTTCTCGTGGATGATGGAAATCTGGGTTCCTAGTTTTGCCTTCAATAATGGGATGGTAAATGTCTCATCAGTTTTAGTGTGTACCCTCTGGTTAGAAAATCTTTTTCAAGCTCACCTAGATTGTTTAAAAAAGCACTCATTTCTTTGGAAGCTCTGGCCATCCTTAATCCCTGTGCCTTAACATTTTTCTTGCATTTAAAAGGATGCATACTGCCATGATGTAGAAGTAAATTCACCCTGGTTGGTTTTCTGAAACGATGATTTGGGAGCCCCTGTCTACTGCCTTGCTGATTCGATGGTCAAGAAAGCTGACAGTTTTCTGATTGTGGTTAGTTGTAAATTTCAAAAAGGTGGTTGACTGGTTTATGTGGTTATAAAATCATAGGAGTTTCATTTTCATTCCAGATGATGAATACATCATCAATAAAGCACAGATAACAGCATATATGTTGTTGGTGAGGGGAATTCTCTATATTTTCCTTCTCCCATTTTCCAAGTACAGTGCTAGCTACGCAGGGGGCCATCACTGCCCCCATGGGTATATCCCTAGTTTGGCAGTAATAGTTGAACTTAAAATAGTTGATTTTCCGGTAATAGTTTGAGCAATCAACTAAGGGTCAGTGATGTAGCTCTTCATAGGTTTCAGTCACCGAAGTAATGCAAAAATCAAGTGCTAATACTGTGTATAGTGACTCAATGTCTATGGTCAGAACCAGGAGTCTTGTAGAATAGGGACTTGCTTAATTTTTCTAAGAAAATCATTTATATCTAACACAAAAAGGAAGGGCTTCTTTTGGCCAGAGGTTTTATTTGTACTTCCAGGTAAATTGCGATCGGTTCAGAAATACTTACACCACTAACAATTACTGGTCTATATAGTGGGTCTAAAAGGCTCTTATGTGGTTTGGGGATACCAACAAATTTGGAAGACGAGAGTGGTCCACTGATGGGAATTCAAACAAAGTTGTTGATCAGACCCTCATCACTTAATTTGATCAGTTGGGACTTGATGTCTTCATAAGCAGAAGTAATGTGGCTCAGGTTCAACAATTCATAGTGCATCGGGTTATCCAACATCTCAGTGATTTTGTTGTTACAAGACTCTGTATCCATAACTAAAATACCGACACCCTTGTCAGCTTTCATGAATCTTCTGGTGGTGTCCCAACTAAGCTTTTTCAATGCTGCTCTGTTGTCTGATTTAAGATTGTGCAGTTTTTTCTTGGGTGGTCTACTTAAGATTTTCCTAAAGCCAGCTTCACATTTTTTTTTCAAAAGCTGCAATTTTTGGGTGCAGTGGAGGACAAAAATGGTGCTCAGCTTCTTCCATTTTTGCATTAGGGTGGTGTCTGTGGGATCTTTTCCTTCTTTATTGTGTGAAAATATTTTTAATTCAGTTTTCTGCTAGACTTCAGCCCTGGTTCATCAAGGGCTCAAAGGTATTCAATTTGTGGCTTCCTAAATGGCTTAGTATAGGGCAAGTAGAAATGCAACTGTCCATGTACATTCAGTGAGTGTGCAGTACACTCTCCCTTGTTACTTTCATTGAGAATAACACCTGTAAATGAACAGTCAGCTTCTGAAGCAACATATGAAAAAGAGGAAGGATTAGAACTAGGTAAAACTCTAACCTTATGAAAAATTAGATGTGGCTGCAAAACAGAGAGGGCATGGAGTTTAAATACCCTTCTAGCAATGGCACTGCCACCAAGAAAAGGGCTTTCCATGACAAACCGGTGTGTCAGTAAAGTTGCTGACTCAAAAGGGGGCTTTGTTAGAGCCTTCAAAACAATATTTAGATCCCCAGGAGGGTTGGGTTGTCTAATGAGGGGGGGTTTCAAAGTAGAAAAACACTTTTCACAAAGGCCTTACACAATTTGTGGGAGGCAAGGGGATAACAGTCAGTGCTTGGAAAACAGCTATAAAGAGCAGTCAAGTGACCTTTGACTGTACAAAAAACAGGTCCTTTTCCAAATAACGTGGACAAGAAATGCAGAACATGGGGGTACCAAAGCATTAAATGGGTTGATTTCATGAGTATGTGCCCAAAATACAAAACGCTTCCATTTGGTGATATAAACATTTTGAGTAGAGTCCATTTGGGAAGCAGAAAGGATCCAGACAACTTCCTCAGACAGAGTAGGATCCTTGACCATCACTGGAATTAGAGAAACCAAGCACATCATTTCAGACTGTGAAGATCCAGGAACCAGGGAGAGACTGAAATGAAACATTAACAAAGAGAACAAAATCTGTCTGGGCCAGTATGGTGCAATGAGGATTAATGCTCCTCTGCACTGTTTTGCCTTCTGAATAAACCAGGCTATAAATGATACTGGGGTAGGCATAAAGGATCCAGGAAGGCCACTGCTTTAGCAAAGCATCCCCTGGGGACTGCCCATCTAAGGGAATTATGGTGAAGTAGGTACTGCATTTCATGCTGGATGTCGACGTGAACAGACTGCAGCTTGGTTTGCATCAGCAGTCAGAGTTGCCATTGGATTCACGGACTACTCCTGAGGCATCAGGATGGTCCTGCTGAGCATGTCCATAAGACAGTTGGACCTTCTGGGAATGTGTATTGCTACTAGAAATAGATGAGAGTCCACTGCCCACTGTCATACACTCATCACCTCTAAACATAAAGAGCAGGACCTGGCTGCCCCTGTTTGATGACATACCATACCACTATCATACTGCTGGCATGTATGCAGATTACACCTAAAAGGAAGGTAATATTGAAGCTTCTGCAATGCAAGGAGGCCTGCCACCATCTCTAGAATATTGATTTGAAGATTTGCCTCATAGGAATTAAAAACACTTAGGACCATACTCCCTTGAGAATGCCCCCCTCACCCCAGATGTGAAGCATTTGTGGGAACTGTTGTCACCAAAGGTAGAAGCACAAAGGGTTTTCTGGAAAGGAAGTGTGAAGATCTATCAATCCAAGTATGTCTGCATCTACTTTTTAGGATGATAGGAGAGAGGAGTTGATCAGTGAGCTGAGACCACTGAACTTATACTAACCACTGTAGAACCGTCATGTGATAGCGGACAAACTGAGCCATGACAATGGAAGAAGTCATGAGACCAAATACTTCTGCTTTAGGAGGCCTATTGTGTAGAAAGAGAACTTGGACCCTGTCGGGGGGAGGGGGGGGTGAACTATACCTTGAACCATGTCCAAATGGCAACCTCTAAAGTGAATGGTTTGTGTAAGCTCTAGGGTTGACGTTTCCCTGTTGATGGCAATTACTAAAGACACACAAAGATGGAGAAAGTAATTCCTTGCCCTTGGTAATTATTCAAAAATTGTGGTGGCCATGAACCAACTGTCCAAGTATTGAAACACCCAAACAATCTGACTCTCTCTAAACAGAGATGATAGATGACTACCATGCATTTTGTAAACACCCAAATGGCTGTGGTGAGACCAAAGGGCAAAGTTCTGAACTGGTAATGATTGGCTCCCTACATGGTAGCAGAATAATCTCCTGGATGCTGAGGCAATTCTAATGTGTAGGCAACCATCCTGGAGATCTTCCATGCACATCCCATCACCCACCTGTAGACAAGGCAGAACAGATTGCACAGGGATCATTCTGAAATGGGTCTTTCACATATACTGGTTCAATTGATGTAGGCCAAAGATGGGCCTAAGATCCTTGTTTTTCTCTGGAATCAAAAAGAATCTTGAGTAAAACTGACCTTCTCTGATCTGAAGTGACCTCTTGGATGTCTCTTTTCTGGAGCAAGGAAAATACCTTCTTTTTGGCTGCTGCTAACTAGTGGGGTGGCACTTCCAGTAACAGCAATCGAGATACTTGATGGGGATGTAGAAAAAAAGAGAAATGAATGACCTCTGAATATTTTCGCTCTCACTCACCCAGGAATCTTGTATGATGGACATCCACAGCAAGAAGGGAAGAGAGAGAGAGAGAGCGAGAGAGAGAGTTGATTCCTGACTGCCTCAAGAGGGAAGCAGCCAGGAGGACAAGAATGCTGTTAGTAAGAATGTCCCGTGATATTGCTGGTTCTGTAGACCTCTATGACCTCTAGAATTGGATCAATTAAAGGGGCCACCCCTGCTGAGGTAAATCCTGTCAGAAGTGGAATCATAAGGCTGGCCCTTGGATTTTCGGAACCATAATGACTTACGCCCCTTTAGTTCTAACTCTAAGATCTCTGGGGGGTTCTCAAATTGTAATCCAATGACAGAAAGTGTATTTCCTTCTTGCTCAACTCCTCTGCATGCACTCCTTGATCAATCAGAGAGGAATCATTACAGGGGACACTGGAGAAAGGTGCTTTAAAGTTAACTGCAAAGTCCTATAGAGGAGCCATGGGATAGGAGGCGTCTCTTCATTATGTCTGCTCCTCCTGCTCTAGCCACTCTTATCAGGTGCATTGTGCATCAGCCCCATGAAGAGGTTAGAAATGTTATATGTGGTACTCAAGGCAGTCTCAACTTGTTTCCTTGAATCCAATGTAAGAAGCTTTTTCAGAGATCCCAGTGTCTGTCTGACCAGGTCTCGCTAAAACCTGTTCATATGTGTGGCACAGTTCAGGGCCTTAACCATGAAAATGCCTGAAGTGTATATGCTTGCTTTCCTAGTCTGTCTATGGCCTGTGCCTCCTTGTTGGGCAGATTAACCATGGATGTGACTTCTGTGTTTTGATGGCAGCTGACATAATGACAGTAAGGGACCTTTCAACCAATGCTGTTGGTCTTTGGGAGGCCTCAAAACTTTATCTATTTTTCTCTAAATTAGTTTGTAGGACTCAGTTTCCTGCCAAACCCTTCAGACAGTTAAATCAATTAAATGATCCACCAGAGGGACCACCCAGGAAGTACTGGGTGGCAAGTCACATGCCTCAAAAAGGACTTCCTCTTCTTGAGAGGCAGGGCTGGCCTTAGCTGAACTGGTGTCCCAGGCAAATGGCCCCACAAGGCACACCCCCTGCTGAACACTAGCTCCACACGCACTACTCAGCCCCCCTCACCTGTCCCAATCCTTGACTGTCCACACCATCCAGATTACTTTTCTCATACTTTGTCTTACTGTTCTATTTCATCCTTCTTGAATTTATTAATTTCTTATTCTGCCTGCATTCATTTATTCCTAAGTAGGAAAAGCTGCACACTGATGACTATGGAGGAAATAAGTATCAAGCTGAAGGCCTGGGGATTTCAGATGCTCTGAAGTGTATTTTAGATTTTTTAACAGCCTTTTTATCAAATAATGACTTGAACAAAAATCCTGATTAAGGAAAGAAATTCAGTCTTGCTATCCAATTTTTCCCTGCATACTTTTGCCACACAGACGGACTATGACTGTACTGTAATAACTGTGGAAGAAAGAACCTCATTAAGCTGTGGTTCTCTAACCTGCTAGGACCTCAGAAGCCATGGGGTTTTACACTTCTGAGTTGCATTTTAGAGCATTTTTCAACCTTTTGATCCAATGATGGTCTCAACAGAAATTGCGAGTAAGGAAAGCCTTATTTTCAAGGAAGAAATAATTTGTATCAAAGGCTTAAAGTTAATTTCACAACAAAATGAGAAGACAAATGCTTGTGAGATTACATAAATCATATCTGGGAATGGTACAGGCTTCACTATCCCCTCAAAAAAGACAGAAAGTGATACCTTCTTTATGTCCCTCACTGGTATTAGACTGGAATGAAAGTGAAGGCACAAATGGCGACAGTCCTAGATGCTGCTGTCATACATACATACAGTATGCCTTCTCATCCCTGCCCCAAAAGACAATCACTGTCTGCGTACCTCTCTGATGTCAGAATGGGACAAAAATGAAAAATTAATAGATCATAACATATTTTAACCTGGCTCCATTATACACATACACAAATGGCATGCTTTCTTAATAACCCCATCCCACTCCCCCAAAACAGCCACCTGCATATGAATTCCATGTTTGATTGTAAGGAAAGCAAAAATAAAATGATCACAGTAACCTTTCTAACTGGTTTCCCCTACATTGTAACCTGCTTTTACACAAGCTACAGTGACCCTCTGTGCACACATCTAAAAATTGTGAGGAAAGTTAAAGAAATAATGGCCACTCTGTCCCCAGCCCAACACAATCTATACTGACCTGTGCATACCTCTGAGGTCTGAGGAGATCTCTGAACATGGCCAGTTTAAGACTAGGTGGGGTTTTGGTTAGAGGCCACTTCTAAGCCTAGTCAAAATCCACTTATACAGCCTTGGGCTGTGGAATGCAGCACGCCACCAGAAGCTCCAAAGGTCTAGATGTTTTGTGATGCATTTTATGCCTTATTTTTGAAAGAATACTATTTAAGCCAAGCAAATGATAACAGAGTCAGTTTTTTTCAACTACACAACCCCACCAAGTGGTAATGGCCACATTTGTGTACAATTTAGATGTCTGGTTATGACAAAAGAGGATGGCCTTGTGATGCATTTCACCTTTGCTCAATACAAAACAATTGCCGCACATCAAAGTATTCCAAGTTGCTTCACAAAAACTCACATTAGTTCTTCAAAGGCAGAATAATGGATGAACAGGAGGCAGCTAGTCATTTTCCTCCACAGACAGCCCAGGAAAATATAGCTATTCTGTAAGTGTATACCTTACTTAACCAGTTATGTAGTCTCTTACGTCACATAAATGTACGCTAGTCTATAAGGCCACACAGTGACTGTTCAAACTGAGCAAACAAGAGAGTCAGTTACTTTAAACAGACACCCCATACATTAGTTATAGCTTCTTCAGTGTGAACTTCAGACCTCTGAAATATAAAAGGGCATCTGTATATTATATTTCAGTTTTGTTCCATGGAAGCAGTAACCATACACATATTAAAAGTATACCAAGTTGCTTCAAACAAATCATGGCAATCCTGCAAAGTTAGAATAATGGGCAAAGAGAAGCCATTAGTCATATTCCCCTCACAGACAATTCAGTGTTTTCATATGTTATTGTCTAAATTCACCTAGTTAATTAAATATGTTTTACATCAACATACATTTTCTGAAAAATAACTCCAATGTCTGGAATTCATACCTCTCAAACTCTTAGCACAATAATTCTGGACAAAGCTAAAAATAATGGGGGGGGGGTAAACCCCTAAATAAGACACAGATTTTAAGTTTTGCTTGTATAAATTAGAAAATTGATAGAACAGGTTTTGCATGAACATTAGCATTTTCTGAAGGATATGAAGTCTGAATTTAGGCACGGCATTTGGGTGTAGCTGCACACCACACAATGGGGGTTAGCACTGCTGTGTAGAGATGCAAACACTTAAAAAGTCAAATTTCCCTAAATACAGTGGATATAAAAAGTGTACACCCCCCATTAAAATGGCAGGTTTTTGTGATATAAAAAAATGAGACCACAATAAATCTTTTCAAAACTTTTCCCACCTTTAATGTGACCTATAACCTGTACAACTCAATTGAAAAGCAAACAAATCTGTTAGGGGAAAAAAAATAAAAAAATGGACAATATGCTGGTTGTACAAGTGTGCACACCCTTAAACTAATACTTTGTTGAAGCACCTTTTGATTTAATTACAGAATCCAGTCTTCTTGGGTAGGAGTCTATCAGCATGGCACATCTTGACTTGTCAATATTTGCCCACTTTTATGCAAAAGCGCTCCAAATCTGTCAGATTTCAAGGGCATTTATTGTGCACAGCCCTCTTCAAGTCAGGCCTCAGAGTCACAGAGACATGATTCACGGTCTCAGAGAGTACCCTGGCCATACAGGGCTATAAAGCATCCCACACTTTCACACCACAAAAGGAACTAGAAAAAAACAAGGGAGGAACAGTACATCTTCATTAAGACAAATACACCTCAACACTGGTTAAACAGTACAACTCCCTAGAGTTACTCCAAGTCCAACTAACTGGAGAAAAGATGCCTCTCCACATCACTGTTGGGTATAGGTCCCCCACCATGAATTACGAAAACCAATCAGCCTACCTGGACCTACTTGAGTCACTCACGGTACAGCCAAATACCCTGGTCATCTGTGATCAACTATCCTTCTATCCACAGGGTAACATATATGAACACAAATGTGCTCGCCCAAAGGTTCCTGGATTTTTTTTTTTTTAACACAAATGCTCTGGAGCAGATAGTCAGCATCCCCACAAGGGGCTCTAACATCCTTGACACAGTGCTCACCAACATGAGGGATTGGGCTCTAACATCCTTGACACAGTGCTCACCAACATGAGGGATTGGGCTCTAACATCCTTGACACAGTGCTCACCAACATGAGGGATTGGGCTCTAACATCCTTGACACAGTGCTCACCAACATGAGGGATTGCTGCACCACCCCATGTGTGGGGCCTTCCCTGGTAAAGTCCGATCATAAATCAGTCTCGTTTGAAGTAACAATCATATCTGACCCACCCTCAGGAGCAAAAAAGTTAAAAAATTTCTCCGAAGCAAAGCATAGCCTACTGAGGAATGGCATCAATAGTTTCAAAACCCCCCTGCCAACACTGCCAGCAATGGCCCCTATACTGAGGTGTACACAAATGTCCTGTATTAACATATACACAAATGCATAGAGTCAGCTGTACCAGAATGGATCAAATCAAGATCCTCATGAAAAAATAAGCCATCCTGGTGAACATCCAGCATAAATAGGTTATACAATAAGAAAAATAAACTTTTGTTAAGCAAGAAAGAACGATCCCAGCAGAGTGAGAACTCCTTCCAAAGCATAAACAAGCAAATTAGACACCTTGTAAAGTCCACTAAAGCTAATTGCGAAACTAAATTACCATCCCTAGCCAAGGAAAATCACAAAGCATTCTTTAGTTACATATGAAATCTAAAAGGGAAGACCCAACTTTGTGCCAAACTAGTAGCGGATGGAACCACTCATACTGAACCTGAGGACATCGCCATCCTGCTAGCGGACAGGTACGGAGAAAACTTCACCCTCCCCCCGTCCTCACCACTCATACCCCATAACATACCTGTCACCAGTCTTCTGCATAGTATCTTCACAGAGCAGGTCATAGCTGCACTAAGGCCAAAAACACAGCCTCTACGGGTCCAGGCACCATCTCAGGCTGCTTAGTAAATAGTCTAAAACGGGAATTAGCGGAACCACTGAGTAGGCTCTTCCATCTCAGTCTAAACACCAGCTCTGTCCTAGCTGTGTGGAAAACAGCAAACATAATCCCCTTGCACAAAGGTGTTCCCTCAACTGACCCCAGGAACTACAGATCCATAAGCCTAAACAGCCTTATCTGCAGGCCATGGAGAGAATCATCATGGACCTTAGCAACAAGGATAAAGGCGATATTCAAACTCTTGACTCGACCCAGGTTGGCTTTAAGGGGAGCTCTTACCTGCTAAACCTGGTGGACTTCTTCAAGAATGTCACCAAGGCCCTGGATGAAGACAAAACAGTTAAACACCATCTATCTCGACCTAGCCAAGTCCTCTGATACAATCCCCCACTCAGGCATCACTGAGAAACTCATTCAACTAGGAATTAACCCTTACGTCATTAGATGGCTTGCCGACAGTCTCACAAACAGAACACATATAATCAAAATTGGGGATGCCACCTCTACTAACAGACCTGTTACCAGTGGTGTTCCACAAGGATCTGTGCTATGCCCCCAACTGTTTGGTATCTATTTTTCAGAAGTCCAGGTGAAAATAGAGAGCCCATGGCTTATCAAGTTTGTACCCAGTTTGCAGTCATCAGCAATCATCGAATCCCCCAAAGATGTCAACATACTACAAAATGGGCACACACAGACAAATGATTGGTGTCAAAGCCATGGACTTAAAGGACAACAATGGGATTCTATTATTAAATGCTCAACTTATCTGTCCTTTTTCTCCCTGTTTATTGTCCCTGCTATGAATAAACAACACAGCATTTAAAATATTTTAAATTGACTGTTTCTCTCCACTAGAATAGTATCTTACTGTACTGTGGTGGTTTCACTTTGAAAAAACTTTTATACTGCCCTTGCTGCAGTCTCCAATTAATTGATGTTATCAAGTCCACTGAATACAGCTAGTTTTCTGGCCAGTTGGCTCCCCAAACTGACATCACCATGTCTGTCCTAAAAACCAGCCCATGCTGTGATGTCACAGCTCTCTGGTCCTTCCCCTACCCATACAGAAAGTAAAGGCTAGAACACGGAAACAGTACATGAGTCATGTCTCCAGCAGGTAACTGCTCAAATTACCCTAAGCACTTTGACAGCTAGGGATGTTAGGTGTGAAGGGGATGGGAGAGGAGTCAAAGTATACAATTCAGGTGTCAAAAAAAAAAATGCAGTTTAGCCGTTCTAAAAAGAAACAGCACTAAAACACAGTTTGTCTTTTAAGCAGTCATTCAACGGTATGAAATGTTACTTAAAACTAACTGACTGAAAGACAGCAGAGCTTTAGGAAGAAAGAGGCCTGCGTGATGTAACGTTTTACAGATGAGCACTGCACTTTGGGATACCTGAAGGCAGACTAAACAATCAAAATTACTTCAAGATGCCAGAGCCCACGTGGTCAGACTCAGAAATTACATGTAAAAATATTTAAAAACCTGTAAATAGTTCCAGAGTGGTGTTAAAGTGTAGGAAACACCAAACCATGATGAAATCATGTTTTTGGGTCTGTGGGTATGATTCTCCTTTAAACTAAATGCAAAAAAAATGTATTATTATCACCTTCGTCAAAAGAGAAACCCCTGTTAATTTTAAAATAGAACACCTGTAGATTAATGTGTGTACGTCTCTTTAAGAAGCTATCCAAGGGCTTGCACAAGTGTATAAATATTGAGCTTGTGCAAGTCTGACTGCCATTTTGTGGTATGCTGTTGAGATGTAAGCATGTACGTGTGCAAGCTCTGTCTGTCAATACGTTTGTTTAGATTTACTGATGCTGCTATCCCTCCTGATGTGTTTCTGTATAATATAGTATCTTAAATGAACTACCCTGCCTGCTTCGTCTTCAGTGTACAATGGGACAAGCAACATGGTGTCAGAAGCGGTACATCTAATGACCAGAAAGAACTCCAGTTTCTCCACTTTGACTTCAAGAGGCATTTAGCTACACTTGGTGGTATATACAGGAGTGGGATCATCCCTTGCTGTATGTAGGATTCGCAAAACAAGTCAGACACAAATTTCTCATTTTAAAACTATTTCTTATTCGCAAATATGAAATGAAGCATACAGAACACTCTAAACAACATTAAAATAAGTCAAAATGTCTAATAGTGCTAGAAATTATCAAATGTATCCACGGTGGTACAGTGGTAGCGTTGTTGCCTCACAGCAAGAGGTTCTCCTGTTCGATCCACGGCTGGAGTGCCTTCTGTGTGGAGTCTGCATGTCCTCCCTGTGGACGAGTGGCTTCCGAAAGACATGTGTGAATGGGCGTGCCTTCGTTGAAGGTTGGGCGTCGGGCTAGCAACTCGGCACCATAAAAAATCTATTGCCAATCATTAGCAGACTGGAGTTCTGCTGTGGCGACCCCTAACCGGGAAAAGCCGAAAAGACAAACATTACAGAAAATGCTTGAAATAAAATGTGAATTGCATAAAATGAATAAAATAGAAAGAAACGACCACATTATTCAATATGTGCTTTGCAAATCCGTATTTTTCGTATTAACTGAGGCGATCCAAGTTATCAGAAGTGTATGAAATGCTCGCACGTTTGTACAGTGTTACAGTAAAGTTATTTCACAAAATACAGCCATTTCAGAGCATATTTCACAAAGAACAGTGTTTCAAAGAGTTTATTGTGCATTTGTGTGTTACTGCAAACTGCAGAGAGGCAACTTATTCATATATAATTACAAGGGCCATATTTTAAGTGTATTTGAATATACTTTGTTGGCATGGTTGACAGATTTCGAAAACCTGGTCCACTAGTATTTGATAATAATAATGCAGAGAACTGGAGAGTGTTTTTGCAAGTCTACATTTTCATACAGGCTGCATTTTCTGATAAAGATAACCATACAAAGGCATTTAGTCTACTTAATTTAGCTGGGTCAGAAGCCATAGAAAGGGAATGTTCATTTGTGTATGCACCAGCTATCTTTGCTGGAGAGTGGGAATACTGTCATGTTGTTGTACCGGCTGAGTCAAGGGAGGACCCCGAGTGTTTAAAACATAAATTTAGAGAAACATGTAACCCCCTCCCCCCAGACAAACATTATGGGACTGCTTTCATTTAAAAAGGAAATTCACTATGTTATATTAAAAGACCACTACTCTAAGTTCGCCCAGTCTATTTTTTCTACCTATGCTTATCTTTTTGAAGACAAACTAGACGTGCTTTCAGTTAATATTCCATGGAGTTCGATCCAGATGTCAGTCCAGTTGTCAGGCCTGCCAGAAAAGTTCCAGTAGGCATGCAGACCAGAGTTAAAGCAGAGTTAGTTAAAATGGTACAACAAGGTGCGATTTGTCCAGTCACAAAATCAACTGAGTGGATAGTTTCCATGGTGGCAGCTCATAAGAAAAGCTCAGACAACATCAGAACATGTATTGATCCACGAGATTTGAACAAGGCACTGAAGAGACCTCATCAACAAATGCGCACAGTAGAAGAAGTTGCAGCTCTCATGCCAAATGCCACTGTTTTTTCTGTCTTGGATGCAAAGAGTTAATTTTGGCAAAATTTGCTTGACAAGAAATCCGCGCTGCTGACTACTTTCAGTACTCTGTTTGGAATGTACAGATTTCTGAGAATGCCATTTGGGATAAATTCTGCAAATGAAGTCTTTCAATGTGCAATGGAGCAAATTTTTCTAGGTATCCTTGTGCTATTATAGCAGACATACTGGTAGGAGGTGATGGTGAAGCTGAGCATGACAGAAACCTCAGAAAAGTTCTGGAAAGGGCACATCAAGTGAATCTTAAGCTGAATCCACAGAAATGCAAATTCAGGCTACGAGAAGTCAGTTATGTTGGTCATTTATTTACCAGTTCAGGCTTAAAATCAGACCCTTCTAAGTTAAGCAAACAGCCATTCTGGAGATGCCAGCTCCAGATAATGTTCAAGCCCTGCAACGTTTTCTTGGCGTGGTTAACTACTCAGGTAAGTTAATTCCAGACTTGAGTTAAACATCAGCACCACTAGAGAGATGACACGTTAAGATGTATCCTGGTCATGGTTGTAGCAACACCACAGAGCATTTGATGTCCTGAAGCAGAGAATTGCCAGTCCACCTACTCTCAGATGCTATGACCTCCACAAGTCAGTCACTCTTTCATGTTATGCTTCGAAATTTGGTCTTGGTGCAGTCATTTTACAAGAGGGTCAGCCTGTTGCTTATACATCCAGAACTCTTATCCAAGCTGAAATGCAGTATGCTCAGATGGAGAAACAGCTTTTGGCAATTGTGTTTACATGTTCCAAGTTCCATGATTATGTTTATAGCAGACCAATCCAGATTGAAACAGATCACCAACCTCTAGTCACTATTTTGAAAAAGCCTATGCACACAGCTCCAGCTAGATTGCAACGTATGATGCTGAGATTGCAAAAGTATCACTTCAATCTTGTCTACAAAAAAGGCAAACTTATTTATCTTGCTGACACGTTATCCAGATCACTCAGAACTACCACAGAACAGCATTAGAATGAGAGATTTGATTTTGAAGTCATGGAGGTGAGAAATATTTCTTCTATATGTCTTGATGAGCTCAGAGATCACACAGTTGCAGATCCAGTTTTACAGAAGCCCAATCACTTCCTCAGAGTAGGATGGCCATCAAAGCAATCTAGTTTACCTCCAGAAGTGCAACCTTAAAATCTCATCTCTGTATGGAAAGTATCTGACGATGGTATCATTATGAAAGGTCCTAAAGTTATTGTTCCACAGACTTTGAAGCAAGAATGCATTATTATATAGATATTGAGAAAGTACTTTCATATTGTAATAGTACAAAGCCACATCAACAGAAAGTACCACTTCAGCTGA